>NC_045739.1:24482170-24508150 GCF_008692095.1 Etheostoma spectabile | reverse complement strand
GCATGTATATAAATCTTTTATTTTAAAGTTGTTGTTTTTTTGTCTTTGTTTTTATGTTCAAATAAACTATTAAACTAAAAAGAGAGAGGTAGAGGAATTTGATGTACGTCTCCTTTGGCTTTCTTTGTGTTGGAATCTTAAACTCCGGTGGATTTCTGAGGACTACGGACCTCTGCGGGGTACATCCAGACCGCATGGCAGCACGGTGGCTAAGTGGTTAGCTCTTCTGCCTCACAGCGAGAAGGTTCTTGGGTCGAATCCAGGTCGTTCCGGACCTTTCTGTGTGGAGTTTGTATGTTCTCCCCGTGTTAGCGTGGGTTTCTCCCGGGTGCTCCGGTTTCTTCCCGCCATGAAAGACACGCATCCTAGCGAGGACTACAGTGGAAAAATAGCAAGTTGGCTAACACTGCTGCATTTAGAAACGCTCATTAATGTGCATTGTCCTAATCAAATAAACTAGATCAACATCTTGCTCCCTAAGTGGTGAAAGAGTTGGCTCTGGCTAACGCTAATAATTGACAAAAACATTGAAAAAAATGACCAAAATGTAAAAAAAAAAAAAAAAAAAAAAAAAAAAAAAACGGAAAAGGGAAAGAAAGTGACAACATCAGGTAGAGCAACAAAAGTGTCAAAAAGATGACCGAAATGTCATTTTTTTTAAAAGATTTGATTGTTATAAGAGGAAAAGGAAAAGGTTTCTCACACGACGTGACAAAAATGTCGCCATAAGCACAGAAAAAACTGACAAAAACGTTGGAAAAAATGACCAAAAATGTCGGAAAAAGCAAAGAAAAAACTGACAAAAACATTGGAAAAAATGACCAAAAAGTTGGAAAAAAAACAAATGTAATAAAATCTTCTAAAACGTTGGAACAATGGAAAGAAAGTGACAATGACATCGGGAAAAGAGACAAAATGTCAAAAGGATGACCAAAACTTGAATAAAAATAACCCAAAAGTTAAAAGCACCGAAAAAAAATAAGAAAAACATTGGACAAAAGTGATCAAAACGTTGATAAGAAAGGGACAAAAACGTCATAAAAGCTTCTGAAACATAAAAAAATAGGGAAAGAAAGAGACAAAAATGTTGGAAAGAAGCTTGAAAAACGCAGAAAAAAATACAAAAATGTCAATTAAAGCGCAGAAAAAATGGACTAAACATTGGAATGACATGACATCCGTCATCGATAAAAAGCAACGAAAAGTTAAAAACTCAGGAACGGAGGGTCCAAAGTTGGACAAAGACGGTGGTTCCCCTTCAAAGACACGACTGAATCAAACGGAAATATTCCGCCTCCACGTTGTCCCAGCGTCTGTTTTTGGACGCAGCTCTGTGTCACTGACTTCCTGTTCACGGCCCGTTTTTAGCCCTGCTTCCTGTTTTATCTCGAGGAAACACGCCCGTCGTGTCCTCCACTCGGCCTCCAGCGAACGGCGGAGCAGGAAACTACAGTTATTTAAATTTAGTGGATTATTTTCACGTCTTATAACTAGCTGACAGCTCCATTATTAACATGAAAAAGGCTCAAAAATGCATCTTTGTTGTTGTTTCAGGTGATTTTGAAGACAACATTATTTCCATAAGATACAGCAAACAACTCAATAAATAATACAGAAAAACACAATTAAATGACTGATTATAGTGGCTGAAGATTGTAGAGTAATGACGATATTGTAAATACACTTTTATAACATGAGTCATAAAGCAAAATTACAGTTAAATGCTGATAAATGACAGTTAAATGCTGATAAATGACATTTAAATGCTGATAAATGACATTTAAATTGCTGATAAATGACAGTTAAATGCTGAAAATGACAAATGATGATAAATGACATTTAAATGCTGATACTGATAATGTGCATTAAATGCTGATAAATGACAGTTAAATGCTGATAAATGACAGTTAAACACTGATAATGACATTTAAACGCTGATAAAGACATTTAAACGCTGAGTAATGACAATTAAATGCTGATTAATTACATTTAAATGCTGATAAAGACATTTAAACGCTGAAAATGACATTAATGCTGATAAATAAATTTAACTATAATGACAGTAACGTGATAAATGAATTTAATGCTAATAATGACATTTAAATGCTGATTAAGACATTAACGCTGATGAATGACATAAATGCTGATAATTACATTTTAATTGGATAAATGACAGTTAATGCTGATAAAGACATTTAAGCTGATAAATGACATGTAAATGCTGATAAATGACAGTTAAATGTGATAAATGACAGTAAACACTGATAAATGACATTTAAACGCTGATAAATGACATTTAAACGCTGATTAATGACAATTAAATGCTGATTAATTACATTTAAATGCTGATAAATGACATTTAAACGCTGATAAATGACATTTAAATGCTGATAAATAACATTTAAACGCTGATAAATGACATTTAAACGCTGATAAATGACATTTAATTGCTGATAAATGACAGCTAAATGCTGATAAATGATATTTAAATGCTGATAAATGACATTTAAATGCTGATAAATGACATTTAAATGCTGATTAATTACATTTAAACGCTGATAAATGACATTTAAATGCTGATAAATGACATTTAAATGCTGATAAATGACAGTTAAATGCTGATAAATGACAGTTAAACACTGATAAATGACATTTAAACGCTGATAAATGACATTTAAACGCTGATTAATGACAATGAAATGCTGATTAATTACATTTAAATGCTGATAAATGACATTTAAACGCTGATAAATGACATTTAAATGCTGATCAATGACATTTAAACGCTGATAAATGACATTTAAATGCTAATAAATGACATTTAAATCTGATAAATGCATTTAAATGCTAAATAAGACATTTAAATGCTGATATGGTGTTTCAATGCTGTAAATGACATCTTAATGCTGATAAATGACATTTAAATGTTGATTAATGACATTTAAACGCTGATAAATGACATTTAAACGCTGATAAATGACATTTAATGGCTGATAAATGACAGTTAAATGCTGATAAATGATATTTAAACGCTGATAAATGACATTTAAATGCTGGTAACTTACATTTAAATGCTGATAAATGACATTTAAATGCTGATAAATGACATTTAAATGCTGATAAATGACATTTAAATGCTGATTAATTACATTTAAACGCTGATAAATGACATTTAAATGCTGATAAATGACATTTAAACGCTGATAAATGACATTTAAATGCTGATAAATGACATTTAAATGCTGATAACTTACATTTAAATGCTGATAAATGACATTTAAATGCTGATAAATGACATTTAAACGCTGATAAATGACAGTTAAATGCTGATTAATGACATTTAAATGCTGATAAATGACATTTAAACGCTGATAAATTACATTTAAATGCTGATAAATGACATTTAAACACTGATAAATGACATTTAAATGCTAATAAATGACATTTAAATGCTGATAAATGGTGTTTCAATGCTGACAAATGACATCTTAATGCTGATAAATGACATTTAAATGCTGATTAATGACATTTAAACGCTGATAAATGACATTTAAACGCTGATAAATGACATTTAATTGCTGATAAATGACATTTAAACACTGATAAATGACATTTAAATGCTGATAAATGACATTTAATTGTGATAAAGACAGTAAATGCTGATAAATGATATTTAAACGCTGATTAATTACATTTAAACGCTGATAAATGACATTTAAATGCTGATAAATGACATTTAAATGCTGATAAATGACATTTAAATTGACTGATAAATGACATTTAAAGCTGAGTAATGACATTTAAATGCTGATAAATGACATTTAAACGCTGGATAAAATTACTTTAAATGCTGATAAAGATATGTTAACGATGATAATGACATTAAATGCTGATAATTACATTTAAATGGATAAATGACAGTTAAATGCTGATAAATGACATTTAAACGCTGATAAATGACATTTAAATGCTGATTAATTACATTTAAACGCTGATAAATGACATTTTAAACTGCTGATAAAGACATTTAAATGCTGATAACTTACATTTAAATGATGATAAATGACATTTAAATGCGATAATTACATTTAAAGCTGAGAAAGACATTTAAACGCTGATGAATACCATTTAATGCTATTAATACATTTATTTAAGCGATAGACAGTAAATGAGATAAAATGACATTTAAATGCTGATAAATGACATTTAAATGCTGATAAATGACATTAATGCTTGACTTAATGACATTTAAACGCTGATAAATGACATTTAAACGCTGATGAATACCATTTAAATGCTCATTAATTACATTTAAACGCTGATCAATGACAGTTAAATGCTGATAAATGACATTTAAATGCTGATAAATGACATTTAAATGCTGATAAATGACATTTTAATGCTGATTAATTACATTTAAACGCTGATAAATGACATTTAAATGCTGATAAATGACATTTAAATGCTGATAACTTACATTTAAATGCTGATAAATGACATTTAAATGCTGATAAATGATATTTAAAGCTGATAAATGACATTTAAAGGCTGATAAATGACATTTTAACGCTGATAAATGACATTTAAACGCTGATAAATGACCCAGACGCCCACCTGTAGCCGTGCAGCGTCCAATCAGAGCGGAGTGCAGGAAGAAACCGGGACAGAAGAAGAAGAAGAAGAAGAAGAACGTGAACATCTTCAGACGGAGAACATCACACTGCTGCTGCTGCTCCGGGTGTGAGACACTTTTTCTTTTTCCTCTTCCTGTTTGGTTCAAAGACTCTGTGACCAACGCAGCTCCATCGTCATGGAAACATCCAAAAATAACTCAACCGTCGGCCGAAAAAAGTCAACGTTGTGGACACTTTTTCCGACATCTTTGTCACTTTTTTGTCAATGTGTTTAAAACACTTTTTCTTTTTCCTCTTATAACGATCAAATCTTTAAAAAAATAACATTTTTGTCACTTTTTTGTCTCTTTTCCTGATGTTATTGTCACTTTCTTTCCCTATTTCCAATGTTATTAGACGCTTTTAGACGTTTTTTGTCCCTTTATTTCAACTTTTTTGGTCACTTTTTCCAATGTTTGTCAATTTTTCTGCGCTTTATTTGAACAGTTTTGTTGTTTTTTGTGTTTTTTCAGGGCTTTTTTGCCGACATTTGGTCACTTTTTTTGTCACGGCTGTGAACACTTTTCCTTTTTCCTCTATAACAATCAAATCTTTAAAAAATAACATGTCGGTCATCTTTTTGCTCTTTTGTTGCTTTTTCCTGAGTTATTGTCACTCTTTCCCAGTTCCAATGTTTTAGAAGCTTTTAAGAAGCTTTAGGACGTTTTTTGTCCTTATTTTCAACTTTTT
Organism: Etheostoma spectabile; assembly: GCF_008692095.1. NCBI lineage: Eukaryota > Metazoa > Chordata > Actinopteri > Perciformes > Percidae > Etheostoma > Etheostoma spectabile. The sequence goes on along the minus strand of NC_045739.1, from coordinate 24,502,787 downwards.
GGTCACTTTTTCCAATGTTTTTTGTCATTTTTCTTGCGCTTTATTGACAGTTTTGGTTGTTTTCCTGTGTTTTTCAGGCTTTTTTGCCGACATTTTGGTCACTTTTTTTGTCACGGCGTGTGAGACACTTTTCCTTTTTCCTCTTATAACAATCAAATCTTTAAAAAAATAACATTTTGGTCATCTTTTTGACACTTTTTTGTTGCTCCTTCTGATGTTATTGTCACTTTCTTTCCCTATTTCCAATGTTTTAGAAGCTTATAGGACGTTTTTTGTCCCTTTTTGGTCACTTTTTCCAATGTTTTTGTTATTTTTATTTTTTACGTTTTTGTTGTTTTTTCCTGCAGTTTTCAAGCTTTTTTCCGACATTTTTGTCACATTTTTGTCTCTTTTCCTGATGTTATTGTCTCTTTCTTTCCCTATTTCCAATGTTTTAGAAGCTTTTAGGACGTTTTTGTCCCTTATTTTCAACTTTTTGGTCACTTTTTCCAATGTTTTTGTCACTTTTTCTCACATTTTCTTCACTTTTTTGTCAATGTGTTTAAAACACTTTTCCTTTTTCCTCTTATAACGATCAAATCTTTAAAAAAATGACATTTCGGTCATCTTTTTGTCTCTTTTTGTCTCTTTTTGTTGCTTTTCCTGATGTTATTGTCACTTTCTTTCCCTATTTCCAATGTTTTAGAAGCTTTTAAGAAGCTTTTAGGACGTTTTTTGTCCCTTATTTTCAACTTTTTGGTCACTTTTTCCAATGTTTTTGTCAATTTTTCTGCGCTTTATTTGACATTTTTATGTTGTTTTTCCTGTGTTTTTCAGGCTTTTTTGCCGACATTTTGGTCACTTTTTTTGTCACGGCGTGTGAGACACTTTTCCTTTTTCCTCTTATAACAATCAAATCTTTAAAAAAATAACATTTTGGTCATCTTTTTGACACTTTTGTTGCTCCTTCTGATGTTATTGTCACTTTCTTTCCCTATTTCCAATGTTTTAGAAGCTTTTAGGACGTTTTTAGGACGTTTTTTGTCCCTTATTTTCAATAATAATAATAATGTTTTTGTTATTTTTATTTTTTACGTTTTTGTTGTTTTTTCCTGCAGTTTTCAAGCTTTTTTCCGACATTTTTGTCACATTTTGTCTCTTTTCCTGATGTTATTGTCTCTTTCTTTCCCTATTTCCAATGTTTTAGAAGCTTTTAGGACGTTTTTAGGACGTTTTTTGTCCCTTATTTTCAACAATAATAATAATGTTTTTGTTATTTTTATTTTTTACGTTTTTGTTGTTTTTTCCTGCAGTTTTCAAGCTTTTTTTCCGAACATTTTGTCATGTTTTTGTCTCTTTTCGATGTTATTGTCACTTTCTTTCCTATTTCCATGTTTTAGAAGCTTTAGGACGTTTTTTGTCCCTTATTGATTCAACTTTTTGGGTCACTTTTTCCAATGTTTTTGTCTACTTTTTCTCACATTTTCTTCACTTTTTTGTCAAGTGTTTACAACACTTTTCGAGTGTTTCCTCTATAACGATCAAATCTTTAAAAAAAATAACATTTCGGTCATATCTTTTTGTCTCTTTTTTGCTTCCTGATGTTATTGTCACTTTCTTTCCCTATTTCAATTTTGTTAGAAGCTTTTAAGAAGCTTTTAGGACGTTTTTGTCCCTTATTTATTCTTTTGGGTCACTTTCCAATGTTTTGTGTCAATTTTTCTCGTTTTTTATGTGATCATTTTGTTGTTTTTTTCCTGTGTTTTTCAGGCTTTTGCCGACATTTTGGTCACTTTTTTGTCACGGCGTGTGAGACACTTTTCCTTTTTCCTCTTATAACAATCAATCTTTAAAAAATAACATTTTGGTCATCTTTTTGACACTTTTGTTCTCCTTTGATTTTTTGTCACTTTTCCTATTCCAATTGTTTTTAGAAGCTTTTAGACGTTTTTTGTCCCTTTTTGGTCACCTTTTTCCAAGTTGGTTGTTATTTTTATTTTTTACGTTTCGTTGTTTTTTCCTGCAGTGTTTCAAGCTTTTTCCGACATTTTGTACATTTTGTCTCTTTCCTGTGGTTATTGTCACTTTCTTTCACCTATTTCCATGTTTAGAAAGCTTTTAGGACGTGTTTTAGACGGTTTTTGTCCTTAATGACAATAATAATAAATGTTTTGTTATGTTTTTAGTTTTACGTTTTTGTGTTGTTTTTTCCTGCAGTTTCAAGCTTTTTTCCGACATTTTTGTCACTTTTTGTCTCTTCCTGATGTATTGCACTTCTTTCCCTATTTCCAATGTTTAGAAGCTTTAGGCCGTTTTTTCCACTTTTTTTCACTTTTTGGTCACTTTTTTTTCCACTGTTTTTGTCACTTTTTCTCACATTTCTTCACCTTTTTTGTCAATGTGTTAAAACCACTTCTTTTTCCTCTTTCTAACGATCATCTTTAAAAAAACTAACATTTCGGTCATCTTTTGTCACTTTGTCTCTTTTGTCACATTTTTGTGTTCTTTCCGTGTGTTATTGTCTCACTTTTCCTATTTCCTGTGTAGAAGCTTTTAGGACGTTTTTTGTCCCTTTTGGTCCTTTTTCCATGTTTTTGTTATTTATTTTTGTACGTTTTTGTTGTTTTTTCCTGCAGTTTTCAAGCTTTTTTCCCGACATTTTGTCATTTTTGTCTGCTTTTCCTGATGATTGTCACTTTCTTTCCTATTTCCAATGTAGAAGCTTTTAGGACAGTTTTTTGTCCCTATTTTCAACTTTTGTGTCACTTTTCCAATGTTTTTGCAATTTTTCTGCGCTTTATTTGACATTTGTTGTTTTCCTGTGTTTTTCAGGCTTTTTGCCGAAGTTTATGGTCATTTTTTGTCAGCGGCGTGTGAGGCACTTTCCTTTTTCCTCTTATAACAATAAATCTTTAAAAAATGACGTTTGGTCATCTTTTTGACCTTTTTGTCACTATTTTGTCTCTTTCCTGATGATTAATGTCACTTTCTTTCCAATTCAAGTTTTAGAAGCTTTTAGGACGTTTTTGTCATTTCTCCTGCGCTTTATTTGACATTTTAGTTGTTTTTTGCTGCGTGTGAGACACTTTTTCTTTTTCCTCTGATGTCAACATTTAATGTTTTTTTTTGGGGGGGGGGGGGGGGCTCTAGCTACATGGTCAGAGCTGTGCCCATGTCGAGTCTGCAGCGACGCGGGTTTGGAATCCGACCTGCAGACCTTTGCTGTGTGTCCTTTTTTGTTGACTTTTTTTTTTTTAAACGTTTTCTGACATTAAATTGTAAACGACCAATTAGAAGAATACAGTTTTCATAACATCAAATTGTCTTTATTAAACAATTTGCAACGAGTTAAATTGTGTGAACATCTGAAAATAATAAAACAGATACAATATTTGATATATACATCTTATCCATATTGAAAAAGCATTTTTTTCATAAGAAAGCTGATTCGAGGGGCTATATAAATACTGTGAAGGTAGTCTCGCATTGCCGGCATGAATTACATCACATTTACTCAAACTAAAGTCAATCAATGAAAACAATCAGATGTAGTTCGTGTCTTCACAGTCTCACATTGTTCAATAACAACAACAATAATAATAATAACAATTATAATAATAATAATCATATTTACAGAGCACACTGAGCACAGAGCTTCACAAAAGAAACACAGCAAACCAGTCATAAAGACATCAGCTTTTCTAAAACAACAAATACAAACTATGTAAAGTTATTGGCATTTCTTTAAATCAAGGCTGCCCAATTTGGGGTCCGCGGGCCAAGTTTGGCCCACGCTCCATTTGTTTGGGCCCCCCCCCCCCATTTACAAAGCTCATGCTTACTCTCCTCTTATATTAAAAGGGCTGTAAAGTCCTAACTGTGATGACTGCTGAACCTCGTTCTGTGCAGCGTAACAGTCCGTGACCGGAGTTTTACAGCCATGTAAAGCACAGCGCTGGTAAACGTCCCTTATGAGATTATGCCTTTAGGTTTTAGACAAATTACAAAGATTACGCATTTTGTGGGCGGGGCTTAGCTGCCCACGGAGCCACTCTATCTATTCTATCTATCTATCTATCTATCTATATTATATCCATCCATCTATATATTATCTATCTATCATCAGTATCAAAAAATTCCCCATCCATACAATCCATATTCAAGATTCATCTATTATCTATCTATCTTTATCCATCCGATCCATCCCATTCAATCCCGCCATGCAAATCCATCATCCATCCATCTTCATCTATCTATCTATCTATCTATATATCTTATCTATCTATCTATCTATATATCTATCTATCTATCTACTAATCTATCTATACATCACACCATTGCCAATCCCTATCCATCCATTCCAGCCTAGCTCATACCATGCCATCACATCCATCCATCATCCATCCGCCATCTATTCTATCAATCGATCTATCTATCTATCTGATCGATCTATCTAGCTATCTATGATCGATTCTACTATATCTATGTCTATCATCCTCCCTCTCCTCTCTCTCTCTCTATCTCGCTCTCTCTCTCTCTCTCTCTCTCTCCCTCATCAATCCCATCCATCTATTATCCTATCTACTATCTATCTATCTATCATAACATCCCTCCTCTCTTTCGCTCGCTCTCTTCTCTCGTATCTATCTATTCTTATCATCCATCCATCCATCCCTCCTCCCTCCCTTCCTCCCTCCCTCCCTATCTCTCTCTCTCTCTCTCTCTCTCTCTCTCTCTCTCTCTCTCTCTATCTATCTATCTTTTAAAACATTCAATCCAAAGACGAATGCACACCGCCAGTATCCACAAACTATCTTAAAACGAGCCGTCCAGTGAGATGGAAAGTGTTGCTAAGGGGCCGTTTCAGTCGTTCCCGTTCCCCGGCTGCAATGACGGAGCAGAGACGTTGGTTCTAGTCGTTCGGCGTCACTTTTGGTTTCTCCAGCAAACAATACGCGCCGACAGCGACCTGCGACGAATCTGAGAAACAACACAGAGCAGAATTTAGTCCGTTTCATCAGAGTGAAAAAAAAATCACCATCTGCTTCTCATTCAGTGTTTTGAAAAATATATATATTGATATTATTTAGTTTCTGTATTTCCAGTTTTAAAGAGAATCTTTTTATATATATATATCATGGTGTCTTTGACCCAGTAAACCTGCTTATATATTATATATTATATGTGTTACAGTTACCTTTATAAGGATTTCCAATCAAGGAATATGGGGACTCGTTGGGGAGCGATGTCCCTGTGAGAAGGATTCAAACACAGTGAATATGTAATGCTTGTTACCAGAAATACTGTAAATAAACAGAGTATGTGAGCTCCGTCTTTACCGGCGTTCTTCTTCTCTGGTGGAAGATGAGGGACGGTGTCGTACGTGTGATCGTGTCGGTTCGATCCATCTGTTGAGACATTTCACCAACGAGCGTTATTGATCCAATCACCTGGAGACGGTCCCGTTTGTCTGCTTTTTCTAGATGACGTAGTGTTAAAAGCGACTAGGGTAGCGAGTCGTGTGGAGACCATAAATCTGCAAAGGGAGCTTGGCTTTCTGAACATGTTGCTCCTCCAATCAGGATCTAATGACATGGAAGACCGGATCAGACGCAGGCGCGGGGGGGGGGGGGGCTCTAGCCCCAGCTAATAAGAGCATTTGCCCCATGAAGGCTGAGTCCTTCTTTTGTCAAATGACATAAGACTGTTAAAAAAGTGACATTGAGCTTCAGAAACACAGGTACAAAATACAGACACTTGGTGCGGGGGGTGGTCATGTCGGCATTTGTGATTGATCGATAGTAGATGATGGATGTGGATGGATATATAGATGATGGATAGATAGATAGATTAGATAGATGGATAAGATCCAGATAGATCGATAGATAGATAGACGATAGTCATGGATAAAGCATAGAAGTATAGAAATGTATAGCGAAGATAGATAGAAGATAGATAGAGATAGATGATAGATGATGAAGACTGAGATAGATAGATAGAAGATAGATAGACAATAGATAGATAGATAGATAGATAGATAGATAGATAGATGGGATCAGATGCATGGATGGATGGATGGGATTGGATAGATAGATGGAATAGAATGATGATAGGATAATAGATAGATGATAGATACTGTAAATAGATAGAATAGTAGACACAGATAGATAGACATAGATAGATAGATAGATAGATAACTCTGTAAATAGATAGATAGATAGACACAGAAGTAGACAGATAGATAGATAGATAGATAGCATAGATAGTAGATGATAGAAGATAGATAGATGGATGGATGGAAGATAGATAGATGGAGAGTACACCCCCTGAATACGATGCAGTGATGGACTTGCATGCGAGTGGCATAGATAGAATAGATAGCCAAAGTAAAGATCGATAGATAAGAATAGATGGCTATGGCAATGGCCATAGAATGCGAGAGCAATGGATATGGCGATGCGAATGGATGGATGGATGGATGGATAGATGGATGGATAGATGGATAGAAAGATAGACAGGTAGATAGATGGATAGACAGATAGATGGATAGATAGATAGATAGATAGATAGATAGAAAGATAGAAAGATAGAAAGATAGATAGGTAGATAGATGGATAGATAGATAGATGGATAGATAGATAGAAAGATAGACAGGTAGATAGATGGATAGATAGACATTGATCCCAATAAAATGGGAAATTACAGTGTTGCAGCAACAAAATCAGTCACACAGCACAGAATATAAATATAAATAGATAGAGATTTATATCTAAACGCGCTTGGTCGGGACTACTGGCGTCCCTTTTGACGCGGTCAGGTTAGGGAAGAACGGCGGTTGAGTTTAGGAACAGAAGAACCGGACGGTTGCGTTCGGTTGGGTTCAGTAAAAGAAGCAAGCGACGGTTGGGTTTAGGAAATGTGACACGAGGGACACGATCCCCGGTCTCCAGGGGGAAGGTCCTGTGTTGTTTGACCCGTCCTCCACCCCAGAACACCTCCCTATGTGGATTTTCACCCTTTCCTACAACACATTCTCCCCCCCATCGCGTAACATACGATGGCGTTGTCACTGGCACTAAAAATCTCTTCTTTAGCGTCTTATCTAAACACACATGGCGTAAGTTTTGAAGCAGTTAGGTTAAGGAAAAGGTCGTGGGTGGGCTTACGTTTCCAGGACACGCGGGACAAGAACGGGACACGCGGGACACGATCCCTGGTCTCCAAGGTCCTGTGTTGTCCTGTGTCCTGTGTTGTTTTTGGGCTTTTTTACTACTCGCTACCATAGTCGCTGCAATTTGCACAGCTCTTTGAGTAGCCCGTATATTATACATATAGCCCACATGTTTACTGTACATTTGTCTTTTAATTGCCTTAACCCTGTGCTAGTTGTTGTGTGTCCGTTGTAACTCTTGCGTGAGAGCGAGTTGAGGACGGATGGGTCAAACAACGCGGGACTTTCACCCAGGAGACCAGGGTCCGTGTGCCATTCTTGTCCAGAGTGTCACTGGAATGTACATTAGGTAACCCCACTCACCACCTTCACCTAAACCCGTTCTTGTGTCGCATGTCAGTTAAACGTACTGTACGTGCCGACCCAGACGCCAAGAGTCCCGACTAAGAGCCTCTAAATATGACGCCAAAGGGCAAGACGCAAGATTGTCAAAAAGTGAGGCCAATAGTCCCGACCCAGAGCATCAAAAAGGGACACCCAGAGTCCCGACCAAGCGCATCTAAATATGACACTAAGGACACTTTTTGCGTCAATAACAAGCGCCGAACGCACCTGACCAAGCGGCGTTGTTAGATTAGATCAGATTAGATTAGATTAGATCAGTCAGATAGATTAGATTGATCGTTAGATTAGAGTAGATCAGATAGATTAGTCTAGATTAGATTAGATTAGAGTCAGATTTAGTCTTTAGACAGATGTCAGTATCTAGATAGATAGATGTAGTAGATTAGTCAGTAGATTAGAGTTAGTATCAGAGTTAGATTAGATGGATCAGATATTAGATTAGATCAGATTGATAGTCTAGATGATTATAGAATTAGATACGCATATCAGATAAGATCTAGATAGGTAGTTGTAGATTAGACTAGATTAGTCAGATTCAGTCTAGATTAGATCGAGATTAGGAGAAGATTAGATTTAGGATCAGTTAGATTAGTGCTAGATTAGATTAGTCATCAGATTAGATTAGATCTAGATAGTTACGATTAGATTAGCTTAGATTAGATTAGAACATGATTAGTCTGACGATTAGATATTAGAGTGTAGTTATCTAGATTTAGCATGAGATTAGATGAGATGGATCAGCATAAGATTAGATCAGTAGTATAGATAATAGTAAGTAGTCATTGATTAGTAGTAGTAGATTAGATTAGATTAAGTAATCGATTACTAGATTGATCAGTTAGTTAGGGATAGATTAGTTAGATCAGATAGATAGATCAGAATCTAGATTAGCTAGAGTATTGAGATCCATAGATTAGTGATAGATAGTCTAATAGATTAGATTAGAGATTTTAGGATGACAGATTAGATGTAGATAGATTCAACTTTTGTCATTTTTACACAGGCTACAAGGCAACGAAATGCCCCAGTTCAGGTCTAACCAGAAGTGCAATAGCAGCAGGTGCAGGATATACACTGGTTCCATTAGTACAGGACATGGCTATGTACTGAATAAATATAGAAATGAATGCTATTATCAACAGAATTTTACAGATAGATTTGTCCTGTAAATATAATATACAGATAACAAGTGTTGTGAACCAGATTTACAGGTGAATATGTACTGAATATAATATACAGCTGGATATTACTACAAGTAGAATTCATACAGATAGATATATATATAATAAATTAGGCTAAAATGAGCAGTATAACACGCGCGGGGAGTGAGAATCTGTTGTTATTCACCTGAGAGATCGGCCATGCAGTGTGCAGCTCCTTGTGCGGTCGACGTTCCTCCACCTGCCAAAATAAAAGATGTCTTCTTGGTTGTTTTGCTAGATGCAGAAATATTGAAATATCTACTGTCTACATGCAATTTTGTGAATGAAGACATGAAATATATGGTGTGTCAGAAATGCTCAAATTCTCACTGCACGTGAATTAAAGCAAAAATAAAACAGTGGAAAGTTGAAATCACGTCAACCTGCTGAAAACCAGTTTTTAAACTGAGTCAGGCTCGTTTTTACGTTGCAATGTGATGTAACTTTTTCTAACTCTCCTGTATAATAAATACGAACGAACGTATGAATCAGAAGAGGAACTTGACGTGAAAAAGGAACATTTCTTATCTCTCACCATTTTTCGGCTGAAAAAAAACTCCGTCCTGTATCTCTTCGTAGACGGGGCTTTTTTCGTCACTTCCTGTGTAAAACACACGTCAGTAAAACAGTGAGCAATCACCGATTACCTCATTTAGGCGTTTCCTCGTTAAAGGAACCAAACCCAGTTTTCTTAGAGCATTTTCACACTCGGGTTTGTTTTTCCAAAAGTAACTCCGACCTATTAGTCATACGACAAGACTTCAAGGCCTCGTTAGAGCTGAAGGGGGACCAGTCCTCTTGCTGGTTTCTGGTTTCTTTAGTTCATTACTGACCAAAAATAGCAATAAGATAAATTATAAAAATACAAAATGTGTGTTGCAGCCATACGCTGTACATAGAGCTCTTCATATGCAGTCTATGGTTGCAACGTACAAAAAGAAAAGCAACATCTATAGTATAAAGTATTAAAAGTAAATGTTCAATATGTCCAAAAAGGAGCAGAAGCTTGTTAATTTCCCATATTTGTTGTTCCAATACATATTAGATATTCATCATTGGATATTCATGGCAAAATAACAAACAGTAATGTGAAACACCTACTGACATTTTTCAGCTTTTTTACATTTAGCATTTAAAGTTTTCCTTCTTTTTCTGTTGGTTCACTTTTTGGGGTTTATTTATGCATTCTTTTTATTATGCATCTTCTTAAAGGTGCCCCGCCACACGTATTTGGTAATATACGTGTAATAATATTCAACCAGCTTAGCTGCTGGACCCTGATTAGCTAACAGCTAGCCAATGAGAGCCTGGCTATCAGCATCCTTTACCCAGCTCATGAATATTAATGAGCTCAGGCAGCAGCATGACGTCAGACTGACCGGCTGTTGTGATTGGTCTGATTTCTCCTCTTATTTCTTTTCAGTGGCTAGAGCAGACACACACACACACACACACACACACACACACACACACACACACACACACACACACACATATGTACCTGACATATTTAAAGGAAAACAAATGTGTGGCAGGGCACCTTTAAAGGAGAATTCCAGTCCATTTTAACACAAAGCTCTGCTGTTTGTAAATGTGTAGTGCTGCCATTAAAGAGAGAAAAACTAACCTACACCGTGCTATCTTCCTGCTAGCATTAGCGCCCAACAGGCTTAAACAGGGCAAGTTTTTAAAGGTGTTTTTAGCCTCTAAACATGTTCAAAATGTCATTACCAGTGCCTAGCCATGTGCAGTGATTCTTCCGAGTTAACACAGTGAATTTCACTGCTGTAGATGTGACAGAAAGGCATAAAAGTTGCGTTAATTCAGCCAGTGCACATACCTCTGTCCAAACTAGTCGAAACACGACTTTCTGTCACATCTACAGCAGTGAAATTCGCTGTGTTCACTCGGAAGGAATCACTGCACATGGATAGGAACTTTAATGACATTTTGAACATGTTTAGAGGCTGAAAATGTCGTGGTTTGGGGGTTTTATTTGGGGTTATTTTTTTACATTTGGCTTTCCCTGTGTTTGTGTTTCGGTTTTCTCCCCGGTCTCGTGTTGTTGGTCCGGTCTTGTGTTGTTGGTCCTGTCTTGTGTTCCCCTGTGAGTCTGTATGTTCTGCTTCCTGTTTTATTTTGGTAGTATTGTTTCCTGTCATGTCTTGTCTTGTCTTGTCTAGCTTTGCCTTGTGCCTGTCTGATTGCCCTGCCCTGCCCTGATGGGATTCACCTGACGTCTCACCTGTTCCCCGTTACCTCTTGCATTTAACCCCTGTGTCCCCTTTGTCCTTTGTCAGATCCTCTTGCTGGTTTGTCTGCCTGTGGACACGGCGTCTTCTGCCTTCCCGTCTTCTTCGTAAGTTTCTTCCTGTGTGTTAGTCCTGTCTGTGTTTTTCCCTTTTTTCCCTGGACCCCTGTGGACTTTGTGTTGTGGATTTTTGGACGTTTTCCCTTGTGGACTGTTTTCCATTTTTCCCCAATAAACAACCCCGTGTTCGCCTGTAAACCTGCGATTTGGTCCTCATTCCCCTGCTACCCATAACATAAAAACACATTTAAAACTTGCCCTGTTTAAGCCTGTTGGGTGCTAACGTTAGCAGGAGGATAGCACGGTGTAGGCAGCACCGATTGGTTAGTTTTTCTCTCTAATGACAGACCTCCAAATATCCAAACAACAGAGCTACTTGTTGAAATTGATTGGATTTCTCCTTTAAATGTGTATTTACTGATTCATTGTTTGTCTTTTTAACGTGTAAACAGGTCAGGTTTGATTCACCTCGTCTTTTGCACCGTCTCCGAGCTAAGTAGACGATGAGGAGGAAGATGAGGAGGAGGAGGAGGAAGGAGACGACTACTCCAATCGCCCAAATATGAGGTGGTGGATATTCTTCAGGAGCACACGGAGGAAAACAAAGTAAGAACTAATTAACATAGCATGTCATTTACAAACAGTTTGTGTTACAGCAGAGCACAAATCAAATTATTATATAAAGTATTATGTGTCGTGCATGTGTATTTCATTACAATTATACACGCTTTAAAGGCTGTTGTATCTACAGGTTACAATACAAAAACATACAAAACAAAAAACAAAGAAAGACTTGATGGTCCAGTTAGTCTCGCGTTTCCAGACCCTCCTCCACAGCGCTGTAGAGGAGGGTCTGGTTAGTCCACCCAGCATTCCTGGATGGGAGAAAACCTGCTCTGGTTCATTGGCATTTCTTTAAACCAATCACAGTCGCCATGGGCGGGGCTAAGCGCTGGACGGAGCCACGGTGCCGCTGCTAAATAGCTTTGGGAAGGAACTGGTTTGGTGGAACGTGTTTACGTTTAGAAGTAGTTTTAGTCGTCAACAGAGACTCAGATTGGACAGATAGTCTAGATAGCTGTCTGGACTTTACCCTGCCAGAGTCCTTGAGGACCAGGTACCCATAGTCTCCTGTATGATGGACGATAGTCTAGCTAGCTGTCTGGATTACCCTGCAGGACCTGAGGACCAGGTACCCATAGTCCTCAGATTGGACAGATAGTCTAGCTAGCTGTCTGCGATTTACCCTGCAGAGACCTGAGGACCAGGTAACCATAGTCCTCAGATTGGACAGATAGTCTAGCTAGCTGTCTGGATTTACCCTGCAGAGATCTGAGGACCAGGTACCATAGTCCTCAGATTGGGACGATAGTCTAGCAGCTGTCTGATTTACCCCTGCAGAGACCTGAGGACAGTAACATAGTCCTCAGATTGGACAGATAGTCTAGCTAGCTGTCTGGATTTACCCTGCAGAGACCTGAGGACCAGGTAACCATAGTCCTCAGATTGGACAGATAGTCTAGCTAGCGTCTGGATTTACCTGCAGAGACTGAGGACCGAGGAACCATAGTCCTCAGGAAAATCCGCCGCAGGAAATGACTAAAAGGTGACGAAAAGACTACGAAAAGGCGACGAAAAGGTGATGAAAAGGTGACAAAAAAACTACAAAAAGGCGACAAAAAGGCAATGAAAAGGCGACGAAAAGACTACGAAAAGGTGACAAAAAGACTACAAAAAGGCGACGAAAAGACTACGAAAAGGCGGCAAAAAGGCGATGAAAAGTTGACGTAAATACTACCAAAAGGCAACGAAAAGGTGACAAAAAGGCATAAAAAAGACTACGAAAAGGCAGCAAAAATGCTACAAATAGACTGCGAAAAGGCGACAAACAGGAGGCAACAAAGGCCGAGATCTGAGGACCAGGTAACCATAGTCCTCAGAAACCAGTTGCAGGTTAGAGCACCGACACAAAGAAAGAGGAAGTGGACGGACATCCGGTCAAAATGACTGAAACCGGGCGGAATCTCCATCGGCAACGAAGCAATCCCAGAAGTGGAACGACGTGAATATAGACCATGACTTTCACAAAGATTGGCTTCAGAGAAGTACAAGTTTATACCAAATTATAGCCTGTACCTTTATGAAGAGTGGACATCATGTTCACACGTCACCTGGACCATGATGGTCGCATCGTGTTTGTACGTTTCTCAGAACAACTTTGACTCTGTCCTGCCCAGTTACCTGTTGTTGTTGTTGTTGTTGTTGGGGTTGTTGTTGTTGTTGTTGTTGTTGTTGTTGTTGTTGGGTTTTTCTTCGTCTTGTCTGTGTGTGTCAGAGGAAGACAGAGTCCAGTATTTATGTACATGCTCTCTCACATTAAACCCTTTACATCCATTTAATTTCACATGAAGATTTTTCCTCTTACTCTTCCTGTTGTGACGTTGTTTCTTTGTCGTCGTGTGTTTATCAGTCCGAGGTGGAGTTGATGGTACAGTTGTTGCCTCTGTTGGAGGAAGTGCTGCTGTGGTTGTGGTTGTTGTGGGTGGTGCCTTGTCACCTTCAGAGCAAGAAAGAGGAAATAATGTAGGACATAAATACACTTCACTACAGAAAAGTGCTGAGAAGATCATACAATTCATTTTATGTATTTTATCTCGAACAATCAACAAAACAACAAAACGGCTTTACCTAAACTCGCTCGGTCGGGACTGATTTGACGCAGAAAAGGGTGAGGGTGGGTTACGTTTACATGGGTTTAGGAAAAGAAGAAGTTTTAATGAGATTTTAAGGGGAGGGGGGTGACACAGCCCTAAGCTGGGGTGGGTCCCGACCCCCCCGTGATTATGTCTGTCCCCCTTCTCTTTCCAGTCTTACAGGTACAGACATGAGAACGTTATCTATTGTCTCTATTCCTTTGAATAGAAACGGCTGAAGACAAACCTCAGCCCAGAGGGCGGGGTGAAGGCTGCCGTCACCAAACTCTGAGGTTAATTCTATTTTAAAACATCAAGCACACAACATCCTCAGCAAGCCCAGAGAACACGTTACACCATGTATATGTCTATCTATAATATATTATATATATATATATATATATATATATATATATATATACATATATATATATATACATATATATGATATATATTTATTATATATATATATATTATATAATATAATGGGAACATTGAGGGCACATGAGGACAACATGGGAAACATGAGGGCACATGAGGACAACATGAGGGCAACATGAGGACAGCATGAGTCCATATGAGGGCAACATGAGGACAACATGAGGCAACATGAGGGCAACATGAGGACAGTATGAGGGGCAACATAGAGAAAACATGAGGGCAACATGAGGGCAAACATGAGGACAGTATGAGGGCAAAACATGAGGACAACATGAGGGACAAACATGAGGGCAACATGAGGGAACACACGCATGAGCGCAACATTGAGGGCAACATGAGGGCCAAACATGAGGACAGTATGAGGGGCAACATGGGAAACAGGCACATGGGACATGAGGCAACATGAGGGGCAACATGAGGGCAACATGGGGACCAGATGAGGGACAATGAGGACAGCAGGAGGGCAACATGAGGGCAACATGGGACAGTCTGAGGCAAATGAGGACAACAGAGGGCAACATGAGGGCAACATGAGGACAACATGAGGGCAACATGAGGACATCATGAGGACAGCATGAGAACACAATGAGGGCAACATGAGGACACTGAGGGCAACATGAAGACAGTATGAGGACAGCATGATGACAACATGAGGACAACATGAGGACAGTATGAGGGCAACATGAGGACAGATGAGGGCAACATGAGGACAGCTGAGGGCAACATGAGGGCAACATGAGGACCAGTTATGAGGGCAACAGGGAACAACATGAGGGCAACAAGGGCAACATGCAGGACAACAACTGAAGGCAACATGAGGCAGCATGAGGACAGCATGAGCACAAACAGAGGGCAACATGAGGGACACATGAGGGCAACATGAGAGACAGTATGAGGACAGCATGATGACAACGTGAGCGCAACATGAGGGCCACATGAGGACAAATAGAGGACAGCATGAGGAACAGCATGAGGGACAGTAGCAGGGCAAACATGAGGACAGCCATGAGGGCAAATGAGGACAGCATGAGGGCAACATGAGGGCAACATGAGGACAGATGGTGGGAACATGGGACAACATGAGGGCAACATGAGGGACACATGAGGCAACAATCATGAGGAAGAACATGAGGACAGGCAGAGGACAGCATGAGGGGGGTGTGGGGGGGGGGGGACAGCATGAGAACAAACAGAGGGCACATGAGGAACATGAGGGACAAAATGAAGACGTATGAGGGCAACATGAGGACAGCTGAGGGCAACATGAGGGCAACATGAGGACGAACATGAGGACAGCATGAGGACAGCGATGAGAACAAACATGAGGACACATGAGGAGACAACAATGAGGGAACATGAAGACAGTATGAGGACAGCATGGACAACAATCAGCGGGACAACATGCGGACAATGAGGGCAACAGGGACAACATGAGGACAGCATGAGGGTACACATGAGGGACAGCATGAGGGATAAAACATGAGGGTAACATGAGGGCAAACTGGAGGGCAACATGAGGACAGTATGAGGGCAACATGAGGACAGCATGAGGGCACACATGAGGGCAACATGAGGGACAGTAGAGGGCAACATGAGGACAGTATGAGGGCAACATGAGGACAACATGATGGCAACATGAGGACAGCATGAGGGCAACATGAGGACAACATGAGGACAGCATGAGGACAGCATGAGAACAACATGAGGACAACATGAGGACAACATGAGGGCAATCTCATCTTCTCCTACTTCCACAACTCATTTTTTCTTTTTCTAGCGGGGTTTTCTGGTCTTTTTCGTCTTTTTCTATGCTAAGTAGTGGCCAATCTTCCAGTAATTGGTCTGAAAGTCTGAACCATCCTCAAAGAGTTTTCATACTTTCATACTAACCAAACCAATGGTTCTTTTCGGTCCGGACCAAGACCACCTCTTTCGATCCGGACCAAAATTTGGTCTTTTGATCTGGACCGTGGTCTGCGGCGGTCCGGACCAAGACCACCTCTTTCGATCCGGACCAAAATTTGGTCTTTTGATCTGGACCGTGGTCTGCGGCACCTTTCTCAACTGCGGTATTGGTCCGGAAGTCCAGACCAAATGAGACAGATGTGAAGACGCCCTTAGTTAGCTTGCATGCTAGGAGGCCCAATTATTGTGTTTACCTCGCCCCCATGTTTCTGTTTCTCTCTGATTGAGTGTCTGTGCTTGTGTCAGTGTGTGTTAGAGCATTTATTAGTGTGTGTTAGAACATTTCCATAGTGTATTTCCTGTCTCTCACCTCGGGTCACGTCCAGATAAACAGCTGGTTTTCCATCACAGTAGTAAAGTCCAGCGTCCCCAGGCTGCACGTCTCTTATAGTCAACGTCTGGGCCTCTGGTCCTTGTTGTAGTCCTCCAGAGTCTCTGGTCCATGTTGGGACATGTGATGGTCCCACATCATGAGGACACGTCAGAGAGACGCTGGTCCTCTCTGGAGCCGGAAGTACAGTTGTCCCTGAACACAACACACATGTTCAATCAGTACAGACATAGATTAATGGATGTAGTACACATGTTCAGTGTGAAGTCAGAGGATTATTTCCACTTTAAATGTGACTTTACGAGAACAAGACGACCTTTTTTTTACCTTGTTGTTATTACTTATATTTATAAAGGAAAATAAAACCTTAGTGCAGATGTAGGCGACACCAAAAAGCTCTTCAAATCCAGGAAGTAAATATTCCTTCTAATCACAGAGGCAGGAATTTCCATTGATTTTAAATCCTGGTTCAGACATGAATAATGAGTATATTATACTTTAAAAAATAGTTGCCATTAAAGGTTTAAAAAGGTGCTTTTACATTTGAAATGTACCATTTCAATGAGTGTCAGAACATTTTTTTTTTTTTTAACCCTTGTGTCGTCTTCCTGTCAACCATGAAAAAGAACACGTTCTTTCAACATTATTATTATTATTATTGCTTTTTTAATGTTGTGGGTGCTTTTAGTATGTTTTAGGTGTTTTTTTATTTTAATGTTGACATTTTCAGCGCTTATTTCGAAGGCCCCATTTTTTTTTCTGACAAAAAACAACAATTAACCGAAAACGGGTCAATTTGACCCGAGGACAACATGAGGGCAACATTAGGGTTAATCACTTTTTTTTTTTTATTGAATGTTTAGCTTAGAGACATGAGTCTAGAAACAGAAAGCAGAATGAATTATGGGAGTTTGGTGTTACCTGATGGGATCAGATCCACAGCTTCATCGTTACAGAAGTATCTTCCAGAGTCGGAGACGACAGCTCTGATAATGACCAGCGACTTATCAACTAATGAACCGTATCGTTGTTGTTTTTTCGGGTCTTGAATGTGTGTTGTTTGTCCGTCACCATTAACTGTCAGGATGTCAGCTCTGACTCCATTCCTCTCTCTGCTCCACGTCACGTTCCCCCCCCCAGAGTGAGGACATGGCAGAATAACCTGTGACCTTTCTTCAAATATTTGAAGGAATATTCCTGCAAAAGAAACAGAATTTACATAAAAAACAATCTGTTTATCTCATTTGTTAGCATATTCTTCATTGATCCCAATGGGAAAATTACATTTTCACACTTCAGATGTATTACATTCTCATACGGCCTGACAATATGCCCACACACACCACACCACGTCCACGCACAACGCACCACACGCACACACACAACGTCACGAACACACACCACGCCTCTGTGAAACAGGGATCTTTCACTAACAACCAAAATATACCATCTTCATGCACCGTTGCAAAATCCTTATACAATGCATTCATTAATAATCCAAGAATCGATTTACAGTTTTATTAATCCAGGTGCACAAACACAGCATGATCTCTCTTCTGCACATTAACACTGTTAATACACAGACAGAATACACACACACACAAACACACACAACACCCACATCGACACCATACACCCACAACACCGACATCACACCACACACACACTACACACCACCAACAGAAACACATACCCACAATACCCACACACACACCACCACACACACAACACACACACACACACCCACCACACACCCACATTCAGACCACATACACACACACATACCCACACACACACACACACACACACACACACACCACACACTACACACATACACACAAATACACACACCAAAACCAAACACACAACACAAACACACACACACACACACCCCACACACCCACACACCACAACACATCACCCACATACACACACACATACACACACACACCACACACACACCACACACACAACACACACCATACTACACACACACACACACATACACACACATACACAACATACACACACACAACACATCCATACACACATACCACACACACAACCATTTCAACACACACACACATAGTACCACACACACAACAAACAACACCAGCCACACCCATCATCGACACACCTACACGCACACACACACACATACATCACAACACAACAAGATATACACACACCACACACACACCACATACCTGCACACTAACAGTCACCATACACGACACACACACCCACATACATACCACCACACATATCAGACCACACACCACAGCACACATCACCTACGCACACAGAACACACCTGACACACACACACACATACAGACACACACACACACGTACACACATACACACACACACATACACACACAACTATGACACAACACACAACAACTACATACACACACCCCCCACACACCTACACACACACACCCACTCCACACAACACACATACACACATAAAACACACAATACACACACCATACCACCACACCCACACACACACACAAACATTCACACACACACACACACACCACACACACACATAACATCCACACATATGTACACAGACACACACACAACACACATACATATGCACACACACACCGGACATCACATACACAGATATATACACACACACACAACACATACATGCACACACAAACGACATGCCACTACACCACACCCACACGACATACACACACAAACACACATACACAACACACAGATATCACCACACACACACTACATACACACACACCATCCAAACACACACACCCACCAGTTCCTCAAGTTATGAGTAGCAATGACAGACCCAATAACCGTCGTGTGTCTTCCCGTCAAAAATTGAAAATCAACACTTTTATGACGCTTTTATAGATTTTCTTACGTTTTTGTCCTTTTTTTCAACACTTTGATGCTTTTTTTCCAAAGTTTGCCACTTTTTTACTTTACAACACACGAACACCATACATAACATACAACACATGTCAACTTTTACTCAATACTATTTCAAAAACACACTTCCATTTGTTTTCCAAATGCTACAAAATAGAGTAAGACCCCAAATAATGAAAGGTATAGATTTGTACTTGCAAAGAGCGTTGGAATCAATCATGTTATTTTGGGGAATTAGAAAAAGACATAATATGGTACACATAGGACAACATGAGGCACAACATGAGGACAACATGAGGACAACAGGGGGACAACCATGAGGGTTAAAGTTATGTTTTTATAATATATTAGTTTTCTTACCTGCGGTGACGTTCCAGCCCAGAACGAAGGCCAACAGACAGCTGCAGACGGTCACCCTCAATCTTCCTCAGGCTGCAGTGAGTCAGTGAGCAGGAGTAACCTCGGATGCTGTACTCTGTTTAAATAAGAACCAGGAACATGTGGGTTTTTTCATCAAAAGCCCCGATCTTTAAAGGTTTCAAACCAACGTCATTCATCGCCATCGTCTTCTTTCCGATCAGTCTCTCTGACAGACCAGCAACCCTAACCTATGTTATGGGACGAAGAAACAGAAGTATAGGAAGTCTACCTATTTATGGGAAAACGTATAGAAACAGAATATAGGACGCAGGACTCTTAAATAACCTAAACGATAGGGAGTATATAGACAAAAGACGGACTTGTTAGGATTATAGAGAACAGAAAAATATAGCACAGGTATTGAAAACCTAGTTATGGCATCTTATAGAAACAGGAAACTATAGGGACAGTTTACCTCTGTTATAGTGGGACTATATGAATAACAGAAAATATAGACAGGTACTACCTATGTTATGGGACTTCTAGAAACAGGAAATATAGACAGTAATCTACCTATGTTATGGACTTATAAGAACAGGAATCTAGACAAGTAATCTACCTATGTTCTGGACTTATAGAAACGAAATATAGACAGTATCGTACCTCTGTTATGGAACTATACAACGAGAATATCAACAGTATCTACCTATGTTATGGGCACTTATAGAACAGAACTATCGACATTAATCTACCTATTTTTTAATGGGACTAGTATAGAACCAGGAATATCGACAGTAACTACCTATGTGTATTGGACATCAAAAAGAAAAAAAAAATAGTATATAGATAG
>NC_045739.1:24476603-24482145 GCF_008692095.1 Etheostoma spectabile | reverse complement strand
GACCAATGGTGCTTTGGTCGGGACCAAGACACCTCTTTCGATCGGACCAAAAATTTGTCTGTTGAGCTGGACCGTGGTCTGCGGCGGTCCGGGACCAAGACCACCTCTTCGATCAGGACAAAATTTGGTCTTTTGATCTGGACCTGGGTCTGCGGCACCTTCTCAACTGCTGGTATGGTCCGGAAGTCCAGACCAAATGAGACAGATTGTGAAGGACGCCGTAGTTAGTTGCATGCTCGGAGGCCCATTATTGGTTAACTAGGCCCCCATGTTTTCGTTTCCTCCTGATTGAGTGTGCGTGCTGCTGTCCGTGTGTGTTAGAGCATTTTTTAGTGTGTGTTAGACATCTCCATAGTGTAATTTCCGTCTCTCACATGGGTCACGTCCCAGATAAACAGCTGGTTTCCTACAAGTGTAAAGTCCAGCGCCCCAGGATGCAGTCTTTTATGGCAAAGTCTGGGCCTCTGGTCTTGTGTAGTCCTCCAGATAGTCTCTGTCCCATTTGGGACATGTGATGGTCACAATAATGAGGACACATCAAGTGACGCGGTCCTCTCTGGAGCACGGTGTACAGGTGGTCCCTGGAACACAACACACGTATCAGTCAGTACAGAATAGGATTAAGGAATGTAGTACACATTGGGGGGGGGGGGGGGGGGGGGGAATCGATACAGCTGTAGCATGGGCGGATAGTTTTTCAGTGCAATACTGTATCGATACACAGACGCCAATATATCAAACCTTTTATTATTAATTTATACAGTATATTATTATATATGTGAGCGCTCAGTGTGTCCCATTTTGCAGCGATAACATTGAAGTGAGATGAAGAAACAGTGAAAGGTTTCTTTTTAGATTAAACAGATGTTGACTAACAGTTTGTTGCCCGTTGCTTTGTGGACTCAGTTTTTGTTTTTTTGTTGTGTTATTTTTCTGGAATGACCCTACAACAGCTACAAGTCTTTGCCTGCTCTCTCGACATTTGGGTCCTGTGTTCTCTAAAGCTCGTAACAAAAAACACAGACATGTATACTAACCCTAACCCTTCAAATACAGGAAGTAAACCTAACCCTAACCCTAACCCCCTAACGCTCTAACCTTAACCCTAACCCTCTACCCTACCCACCCCCGAACAGTAACATCTAACCTAACACCCTAACCCCCTAACCCCTCACCTTAACCCCCAACCCCCTAATACACTAACCTTAACCCAACGTAACCCCCTAACCGACCCTTTAACACCATTCCCTCAACCTAACCATCTAACCCCCTATCCCTCCAACCCTAACCCTCTAACCCTAACCCTCTAACCCCCTATCCCTCCAACCCTAACTTTCTAACCCTAACCCAAGTAATTTAAATCGTGGTTCTAGACCTGAATAATAACAGAAGGTAAGATGGAGGTTGGTGTTACCTGATGGGATCAGATCCCAGATCGTCGTTACAGAAGTATCTCCAGAGTCGGAGACGACAGCGCTGTAAGACCCAGCGACTATCAACTAATGAACCGTACTCGTTTCGGGTCTTGACATGTGTTTTTGTCCGTTCACCATATAGTCAGTATGTAGCTCTGACTCCATTCCTCTCTCTGCTCCACTCACGTCCCCCCCCCAGAGTGAGGACATCAGCAGATAACCTGTGACCTTTCTTCAAATATTGTATGAATATTCCTGCAAAGAAACAGAATTTACAGTAATAAAACCGTGTTCTCGTTATATTTTATTGATACTTCTTCATGATCCCATAGTGGGAAAATTCACATTTACACTCGAATGGTATTAATTCAACAGTGCAATTCACACACACCACACACAACACACACACATATACAGCAACACACAAACAAAAATATACACACACACACACATAATACACGCAAACACACACAAATATACACACTCACACACAGATATACAACATGCCCAAAACACACACGACACCACCCACACACCACCACACACATCTAAACAACACACCATCAGACACAGGTACACACACACACACAGACACAGTTACCAAACACAGAAAAATAAACATATACACCAAAGGACACACACAGACATATATATATACACACAGACATATACACACCCCCAGACCACACAAACAAACACACACACACACCACACCACACACACCAACACACATATAACGCACACACAACACATTTACACACCCAACACACCGGACACCATTACACCACACAGACACATTTACACACACAGACACATTTACACACACAGACACATATACACATATACACACACACAGACATATATATATATACACACAGACATATACACACACACACACACACACACACACACACACATATATACACACACACCAGACACACACAGACACACACAGACATATATACAGTATATATACACACATGTGCTCAGGTCCTTTGCATGCACTAATGGAGTGATGTCAGAGGGTGGGGGGTGGGGGGGGCTGCGACCGCTGAACAGACGCCCTGAGTGGTTATTATGTTTTAAAGGGTCACTTCTCCAACCTTCAACCTATTTTTCCATGTTTTTGTGTCTAACGACTGATTTTTTTAAATGTATCCAGTATTAGCAAAACAGAAACAGGCTGCATTGCAACGTTAAAGGGTTAAAGGTCAGTTTCCGCCCACTAACCACAGGCTCAGGTTATTTATATATATTTCTAAAGCTGTATCCCGTGTGAATCCACCATGTCTGTAGTTTGTCAAATGTTAAATAAATTCTCCTAATCCTGCGTAAACCGGGCTTCAGAGTCTGAAACCTTTATGGGAATATTCTTGCAGATTTAGACCTTTTCTGTTAGTTTAACATGAAAAGCACCAGTTGGTTTGTGCAATGTGGTCTCAACGTTGTTGATGTAATAAATTAGTATGCAATGTATTTGCTGCATGACTGTGTAACTCACACTATGCAGTTCTTTTAAAAATGTAGATTTGGGTCATCTTTTTTGAAATGCCTGACCAGGTACTGGGGTTAAATATTAGCAGATTGGCTAGAAACCGTCCATGTAACACATCTACACACAGTGTTATGGCCTTGACTGTAATAGTTATGCATGTTATAATACGCGTTACATTGTCCCTGACAAATAAACTGACAAAAAAACATCCACTCCATTTAAATAATCAGGGTTTTTATCAGTGTAAAACACACTTAATTCAAAGTGAAGAAACAACATAAATCTATGAAAAGCCGTCTGTGTTAAATATACAAAATGGCTGTTTAGCATAAGATAAAGGAGGCTGAATGAGTGCAGCATGCAAAACCTTTACAGTATGTGCAATGGGCAGATGTGTGTGTGTGTGTATATATATATATATATATATATGTATATATATATATATATGTGTATGTATATATATATATATACATATATATACACAGATGAGGATGTGAGAACATGTTTGTTTACGTGTCCCGTAATGCGAAATAAAACTTTATTGCCTGTAGTTGAACGATCAAGACTTCCTAAAGCACTTTCCCTCGACACGTTGACCTCACGCCTACTGTCATTTTTAACACTGATGAGACCCGTTTGATTCACGTAACCCTGGTGCTGTCTCACCCTTTCGGGACCCTCTCGTGTCCCTCGGGTCAAACTGACCCGAGGGTCTTATTTGGGGTTTTAAAAACAATTCTGAAATAAAATGTTACTTCCTAATCTATGAATAAAATTAGTCTTTGTCTCAATTTCAAACACTTGAGATAACGTCTATGTTTAGGGAATGCATCAGTCTCTACTAGCACACTATTAAACATGGAAGTGGGGTTTCATTGTTTGTCATAAGGTTATATCATGTTAAAAATCCACTATGGAAACAACATAAGTGTCATATCCAGAATAATGTTCTGAATTGAGTCAGGAATACATGTTTATCACAGGAAATAAGGAAAGGACGTTGATTTCAGGTAGAAAAAATTTAACTTGTACCATTTTTCTTCTTCTTGTAAAAATTTGAAATGGGTCAATTTGACCTGAATACCATACAAGGGTTAAATAATAAAGTCCTTACCTGCAGCGGCCTCGCAGCCCAGCACCAAGACGAGCAGGTGGACGTTCGCCGTCATCCTCACGCAGACTGACACGATGAGCGGCCGTGACCGCGGTTTTCATCCGAAGCGAGAACAGGAACTCGTCTGCTCGGTGGAAAATGTGCACGGCGTGTGAATAGAAACCCACAATGTTGACTCATACCTGGCCTTCCTCTATTTCTTCCTGTGGTTATTGAAAGCTGATGTTTCCTCTTATTTTGAACACATCTCATGCAGAGCCACGGCTAGACAGTGCCTCTGATCAGGCTGCTCTCATGAACTACTCATGGTTACATAGTTACATGGTTTCATAGTAACATAGTTACGTACTGTAGTTACATAAGTTACTTCACACGTGCACAAAGGGAGAGATGTCAGAGTGTGTGTGTGTGGTTGTGAGAGTGGGGGCGAGGGGTGTTTTGTCAGCTGGCACCACAGCTGCTGCTCAGCGGGCGGGGCGGTGGCTTGGCTCAAGAGGACGTTGCAGCGCCCCGGAGGTTGAAGTGGATCTCTCCAGCTACGCAGTACCACACTACAGTAGTATTGGTTGCGTTATTCCGTTGTGGGGACTAGACCGAAAACCCTCAAGGGCCCCAACCACCCCCCATACGACTGAGCAGCGCTACTGCCGACCCACCCCCCCAAACTTCGTACATTAAAGCTGCTCTCGTAGTTCCAGTAATAATAATAATAATAATAATAATAATAATAGTAATAATAATAGATTAATGTATGCTTTAGTTTAATTCTGCAAGGGTAATTACAATTGTCACTATGTTGTTTATACACACATTACACACAGAGACCTGAACTTATCTTTTTAGCCCACAACACAATGCACTAAATGGAGAGAGAGTCGAGTGGGATTGTGTGGTGTGTGTTGTGGTGTGTGGGGGGGGGGGGGCTGCCCATAGAAATGGTGTGCACCGAGCAGTGGAGGTTGGTGCTCGCACAGCGCAACCTTGGCAGTGTCCAGGTAGGTGGACTGGTATAGCTGGAGAGGGGGCCAGTTCACCTCCTGGGCACTGCCAAGGTGCTCTTGAGCAAGGCACCGAACCCGCAACTTCTCAGGGCGCCGATACTTTGGTCCGTGTCCCAATCCCGTGGCGGCGTTGTGCCGTAAACCCAAATCGCAACGGGTAGTGACACCACGCATGAACTGGACATTTTGAATTCAAACCGGAGACCGTAAAAGTAACGGACGCAGTATCGGTGATGTCACCCGTTGGTGTTGGGGACTGCCGTTTTGAAGCCTCGAGTTTGGCGACACAGACGTCGCCATCTTGGTTTTTTTAACCTGCACGTGATCGGTTTACTTCGATGAAGTGAAAACACGGACAACACCCTAAAACAGGTCTGTTTTAACCCTTGTGTTGTCCTCCCAGGTTAAAAAATGGACAAAAGTGTGACATTTACGTCCCTTCTTCAGTCTTTTTTTCCACTAACTCCACCTTACTACCACTAGTTTTATACTTTTTGGAATTCATGGTCAATAACCC
>NC_045739.1:24472177-24476593 GCF_008692095.1 Etheostoma spectabile | reverse complement strand
AGAATTGTACCTAATATTTGAGTTAAAAAAACAGAAATTATGAATTATTTTGACTAATAGTTCAGATCAGAAGAATGAAAGTGATTAGTTGTATTTATAAAGAGCGTTGCAAGGAATCCAATCTAATTTTTGTGGTATCACGCTCTGTTAAAGAAGACTAGAAACTAGCGACTGAGACCATAAAATCTATAAAAATGTTTTCTGCGGTTACAAACAAAGTGAGAAACAGGCTCATTTTCTCATAGACTTGGGTTGGGAACCGGAGGGTCGCAGGTTCAAGTCCCCGTTCGGACCAAAGTACGGCGTGTGGACTGGTAGCTGTAGAGATGTCAGGTCATCTCCTGGGCACTGCCAAGGTGCTCTTGAGCAAGGCACCGGACCCCCCTCAGCCGCTCAGGGTGCTGGTCCACCACAGGCAGCCCCCACTTCTCCATTAGTGCATGCATAGGACCTGAGCATGTGGGTATTTCAGGCCCGTGTAACAACAACAGAGTGTAAATTGTAATTTCCCCATAGGGGATCAATAACGAGTCTTCATTAGAGCGCTGGACCAGAGTATTTAGCTGCGAGGGTGATGAGTGACGAGCCACAGGGGCGATGCTCTGCAGGCGGTGACGAGCCACAGGTGTGATGCTCTGCCGGCGGTGACGAGCCACAGGTGTGATGATCTGCAGGCGGTGTGACGATCCACAGTTGTTAGGCCTCTGCGTGACGACCACATGTTTGATGCTCTTCAGTTGACGGCCAATGTGCGATCTCGAAGGAAGACGAGCCCAGGGTGATGCTCGGCAGTTACGAGCCCAGTTGGATGCTGCTTCAGAGGCGGTGACGAATCCACAAGTATGTGATTGCTCTGCAGGTGAAGGCCACATGTGATGCTCTTGCAGGCTGGGTGACAATCCCAGGTGTGCTGCTCTGCAGGGTGACTAGCCCAGGCGTGATGCACTGGCCTGCGGTGACGAGCCCCAGGTGTTGAGCACTTCAGTGACTACCACAGGTGTGATCTCTGGCAAGTGGTGACGAGTCCACATGTGTGATGCGCTGCAGGCGGTGTGACAGAGACCACCGGTGTGATTCGCTGCAAGTGCCGTTGACGAGCCACAGGTGTGATGCTCGGGCCGGTGGCATAGCCACAGGTGTGATGCTCCTGCAGGGTTACGAGCCACAGTTGTTGATTCTCTGCAGGTGACAGCCACAGGTGTGATGCCCTGCAGGGTGCCCGAGCCACAAGTGTGATTGCTGCGCAGGTACAGCCACAGGTGTGATTCTCTGCAGGGTGACGAGCCACAGGTGTGATGCTCTCAGTGGTGACGATCCACAGGTGTGATGCTTGCTGGCGTTGGTGACGATCCCATGTGGGTGATGCTCTGGCAGCGCGGGTGGTGACTAGCCACAGGGTGTGAGCTCTGCAGGCGGTGATGACGAGCCACATAGTTGTGATTCTCTGCAGTGACCGGCCACATGTGTGATGCTACTGGCAGTTGACTAGCCACAGGTGTTGATGCTCTGCATGTGGTGACGAGCCACAGGTGTGATGCTCTGCATGCGATGACGAGCCACAGGTGCGAGACTGACAGAAACAGCAGGGAGGGGAAAACAAGGAACACAAGGAAGGGATGAGACAACAGTGTGTGGTCGTCACAGTGTAGAAAGCAGCCAGAGGACAGTTGATTTTAACCCCGCTCTTTTTTTAGTATTGTATTTTTTTAAACTTTACAAAGTACAACCAAATACTGTTTAAACAATTGGCACAATTCACCTCATACAAAGACAAGTTTCAATTTCCATCCAGGGACTGGTGACTTTGAAAAACAAAATACAATATCAGCAGTATATGCTGTGTATACTGTTTAGGTGGTGTGGTGTGTGTGTGTGATGTGTGTGGGGTGTGTGCTGTTTTGGTGTGTGTGGTGTGTGTGTGTGTGTGTGTGTGTGTGTGTTTCATTGTTGATATAAAGATGAAAAACATAACCACAAAAAGATAGAAACCAATCACAAATACATAAAAGTTACATCACAAGAAAAGCTATAATATTATATATAATATTATATTTATATATTATATATTAAATATAGTATATAATATAGTAAGTTAGTTATAATAATAGATTATATATAGTAGATTTATATAATCTAACATCGTTTGCTTCCAATCTTAATTTGGTGGTTATTATAGTTAAGATTAAATCTGCATATTTCCCACTTTGTCTCCGTTCTCTTGTTTGGCTGCTGAGTATCGTGACATCACTTCTCTGTTCTGCGACTGGTGACTTGACATCACCTGTCGCAATGTGTGTTCACTATCCTGTTATCTGCGACATGTGGGTGGCCTGAGTCACTTAACCTGTTTCTGCGGCAGTTGGATCTGATCAACTTCCTGTTTCTCTGCGACCAGGTCGGTCGTGAACATCACTTCCTCGTGAGTTCTGCGCATGCGTAGTTGCAGCATTCTGCCTGTCTCGGTGCCTGTCGCCTTGCAGAATGCGATAAACACAACAATGGACCTGAGGTGTTTTCGGGTGGCAAAAGCTTTTCATTTCTCAAAAATCACACGTAGTAGAGCTCATGTTCATGCTCAATTATATTATTTGTTTAGTAAATATACTCAAAACGTACTTTTTCATCAGTTTCCAATGATATTTGTAAGAACCGATGGGACAAGATCCAAGAGATCTGTAGTATAAAACGTCGAATGTCCATCACACAGCATTCATGGGCAAGGGGTGGGGCCTAGGAGAGGGACATGGGGGGGGTGGGGGGTGGGGGGGGGTGTATTGGAGCTAAATCCGGGCTCCGGTCTCGGGGTCAGCATGTAGTCAGTATCTTCTCAGGTGGTTGTTTGTGGAAGTCCTTTTCATTACACAGGTATATCCTGAGGCAAAGTTACCTGATCAAGCTATCACAGCTCTCACCCTTCCTTGCTGCTCTTTGGCCATTGGACCCCTGGGTCTTATACCACTAAGGGTGGGGGGGGGGGGGGGTCTCCAGGTCCCAGTGTTGTGATTGTCTGTGTGTGTTTATTTTCGTTATGTTTCAGTTGGAATGTGACTGAAGTTTAACGACCCTCAGCTTTCAGGACTTGCAAGCAGCAAAAGATCAGTTGGGCTGTAAAAGAGGGACTGGAACCAGATTCAGGACGCGGACCCTGATCACTCCTGCTTCTGACACATTCAGGAGAGCTGGATCATAACAGAATGAACCAGAACATCTCATGTTATAGAACAGAAGTATTGCAAAACATCTTAATGCATGAACAACATGTCTTCATTTATGTTGAAACAATGCTTTTGCCTTTTGGCTTAAATGTATAATGCATAATGCAAATCACACACAATGTTTAAGCACATATAACAAATTAAATTCCAACAGGTGGCACCACCTCCCCCGCCCCCGAAATATGATCCCCCCCCCCCCCCACTGGGGTCCCATCCATTGAGCTGACTGCTCGCTCCATTCTGTCCATGTGACTGTCCTTAGTGTCAGAGTACTTTGGTCGCCCTGTCGTGCCTCTTTCCTCCATAGACAGTGACAGACATGGACCAGCAGGTCCCGTTGCTCTGGACCGAGACCGCTGAAGTCTTTTAGGATTCCCGGTGATGCTGAGCGTTACTGTGATTGGTTATACATGACTTCCAAATGTGTCCGTTTGCTTGTGTGCAGAATATCTCAAAAAAACGCCTTGTTCAGTTCAGATGATCTCTCGTAGAAAGCCGGGACAAAGGTTTGTGATAACAGCAGCAACAGGTCCCCCGTGTGGCCGTTCAAGGAACAACAACCAGCACTGGGGGCTTTGGGAGCTCCACTTTGGACCAAAATTTACATTTTGAGCGTCAAACAATGAATTTCCTGCATTCTGGTGAACTTTTCTGGAACAATTTATGCGGCAAATGTCTTTTCATGTGTAATTGTGTAAAGAAAACTTGGGTTTTTTTTAGTTTTTTGGGGTGATGCACCAGGCAGTTTATCACCTATGCATTGGAGTTATTTCTGATATTATGAGCAAAGTTAATTTTCAAAATAAAAGAAAGAAAACCTAATTGAATGTTTTGAGTTTCTGAGCACGACTTCATTGATCACCGTGAACTCACCTTTCCTCCAGGTGGAGACGGTGATGCTGATCATGGTGATGAGGTAGAGGACTCCGATCACCGTACGAACACACACGGGCCACGGGTAAGGAGTCTCTGGAAGACAAGAACCTGTTATGGTTTCAGCTTGTACCCGGGGCCTGTTGCACGAAACCAGGACGAGGGATTAAGCCGGGATATTCAAGTTTTCCTGGATTAATTTAGCTTTGACTCGGTTGCACGAAACCAGGTTGAATTAAACCCAGGCAAGTAACCATGGAGATTTATTCTTTGAGGCTCACCTGGTCCAGAGCCGGGCCAACAGCCGGGCCAACAGCCGGGCCAACAG
>NC_045739.1:24461583-24472167 GCF_008692095.1 Etheostoma spectabile | reverse complement strand
AGCCGGGCCAACAGCCGGGCCAAGATTAATCCTGGAGTCTCGTGTGTTAAATCGGCTGCAGTCTGATCGGAAATAAACGTGTTTAACAGTTCTGCTTTATATTCTCAGAATTCTGAGATTCTGAGATTAAAGTCAGAATTTCCTCCCCGGTCTCGTGCTGTTGGTCCGGTCTTGTGTTGTTGGTCCGGTCTTGCGTTGTTGTCCGGTCTGTGTTGTTGGCGCGGTCCTTCGCGTTGTTGGCGCTGTCTTGTGTTGTTGGTCGGTCTTGCGTTGTTGGTCCTGTTGTGTTGTGTCCGGTCTTGCGTTGTTGGTCCGGTCTTTGCGTTGTTTGGTGCCGTCTTTGCGTTTTTGGGTCCTGTCTTGCGTTGTGGTCCGGTCCTTTTCAGCGTTGTTGTCCGTCTTGCGTTGTTGTTCCGTCCTTGTGTTGTTGGTCCGGTCTTAGCGTTGTTGGTCCCGTGTGCGTTGTTTGTCCCTTCCTTTGTGTTTGGGTCCGTCTTGTGTGTTGGTCCTGTCTTGTGTTTTTTGGTCCGGTCTTGCGTTGTGGTCTGCGGTTTTGGTCGCGGGTCTTGCCGTTGTTGGTTCCGGTCTTTTCGTTGTTGGTCCGGTCTTTGCGTTGTTGGTCCGGTCTTGTGTGGTTGGTCCGGTCTTGTTATTGCGTGGTGGGGGTCTGTCTTGTGTTGTTGGTTCTCGGTCTTGTGTTGTTTGGTCGGTCCTTGTGTTGTGTGGTCCCGGTCTTTACGCTTTGTTGCCTCTTTGCGTTGTTGGTCCCGTCTTGCGTTGTTTGGTAACCGGTCTATTGCTTTTTGGTCCTGTCTTGTTGTTTTGGTCCGGTCTTGTTTGTTGGGTCCGGTCTTGCGTGTTGGTCCGTCCTTGTGTTTGTTTTGGTCCGGTCTTGCGTTGGATTGGGTGTCCTTTCTTGCGTTGTTTGTGGCCTTTCATTTTGGTTTTTTGGTCCTGTCTTGTGTTGTTTGGGCCGTTCTTGCGAATTGTTGGTCCGTCTTTGCGTTGTTGGTCGCGGTCTTTGCGTGGTTGGTACCGTCCTTGCGTTGTTGTTCCGGTCTTATCTTTGACGTTGTGGTCCGTTCCTTGCGTTGTTGGTCCGGTCTTGTGTTGTTGGTCCGGTCTTGTGTTGTTGGTCCTGTCCTGTGTCCCCCTGAGTGTCTGTATGTTCTGTTTCCTGTTTTATTTTGAAGTCTGGTTTTGTCTCGTCCTGTCTTTAGTTTTGCTTCCTGTGTCTTGTCCCGCTCTTGTGATTACCTGATGTTTTCCACCTGATTCCCTGCCCTCTTCACCTACCACTGGTTACCTCTTTACCTCCTAACCTTGAGTATTTAACGACTGAGCTTCCCTCGTCTCTTGTCAGATCCTTTTGTCTTGTCTACATGTGCGTGTCAGTGTTCCTGTTGGCGTCTCAAGTTGTCCTGCTCGGTCCCCCAGCGGATGCCCTCCCAGCCTTTGCCTTCCTGTGAGTTTCCCCTACCCGGGACTTTTTTGCAATTTTTGCAACTTTTTACTTTTATGCAAATGTAAAAATTTCAAGGCTAAAGGAATACTTGGAATTGATGATAGTGGTCAACATTCACGAAAAAAGACACGTTTGTGAATGGGCAACAACCTACAAGTGTACACCAAATTATGAAAAAGGCGGCGAAAAGTCTGAGGAGCAGGTAACCATAGTCCTCAGAAACCAGCCGCAGGTTGGAGCACCAACACAGAGACAGAGGACGGGGACAGACATCCGAAAAGGCGACGACAAGGTGACGAAAAAGCAACAAACGGCCAAAAAAAAGATGACTAAAAGGCGGTGAAAAGGCGACTAAAAGGTGACGAAAAGGCAACAAACGGACGAAAAAAAGGCAACAAAAAAGTGACGAAAAGGGGACTAAAAGGCGATAAAAAGGCGGTGAAAAGGCTACTAAAAGGTGACGAAAAGGTGACAAAAAGGCGATAAAAAGGTGACTAAAAGGCGACTAAAAGGCGGTGAAAAGGCAGAGAGGTAACCAGAGTCCTCAGAAACCAACCGGAGGTTAGAGCGCCAACACAGAGACAGAGGACGGGGACGGACATCCGGCCGAAACGAGTGAAACGGACCAATCCTGGAAGTGGAACGTCGTGACTATAGACTATGACTTGGACAGAGATTGACTTCAAAGAAGTACTAACTGAAACTGTTCAACAACCTGCAAGTGTTCACCAGGTTATAGCCTGTACCTTTGTGAAGAGTGGACATCATGTTCACTCGTCTCCTGGACTAGGACGGTCGCATTGTGTTTGTACGTTTCTCAGAACAACTTCCCTTCTGTCCTGTCCAGTTACCTGTTGTCGGGGTTGTTGTTGTTGTCGGGGTTGTTGTTGTCGGGGTTGTTGTTGTTGTTGTTGTTGTTGTTGGGTTTTTCCTCGTCTTGTCACCTTCTGTGTGTGTCAGAGGAATACAGAGTCCAGTGATTATGTACATGCTCTCTCACATTAAACCCTTTACATCCATTTAATTTCACATGAAGATCTGTTTCCTCTTACTCTTCCTGTTGGGACGTTGTTTCTTTGTTGTCGTGTGTTTATCAGTCCGAGGTGGAGTTGTTGCCTCTTTTGGAGGAAGTGCTGCTGTGGTTGTGGGTGTTGCGGATGGTGCCTTGTCACCTTCAGAGCAAGAAAGAGGAAGTTATGCAGGCCTTTCTGTGGGGGGGGGGGGGGGGGGGGTCATTTTGCAAAGAGTTCTCAGGGCTCGCAGAGTAAAATACAATTAACATCAAAGTCTTAGCTTCTTTTTCACCAGTTTCTATTTAAAGACTTAGAGACAATAGCCACCCCTGTCATGTCTGGCAGCCTGTTAGCCTAGCTTAGCTTAGCTTAGCATAATGACTGGAGAGGGAAATAGCTAGCCTGGCTCTGGTCAACAGTAACGACCTCTAAAGCTCACATATGCATTATACCCCCCCATATATCTGTTTCTCTCTGATTTCCTGTTTCTCACCTTGGGTCAAGTCCAGAGTCCCCTTGCTGCACCTATGTTATGTGTGTGTGTGTGTGGCGTGTGCGTGTGCGTTGCGGTGTTTTTTTGTGTGTGTGTGTGGTGTCGTGTGTGTGCTTAGTATATAGATATATATATATTATATATAAATCGCCTGTGTGTGTGTGAATATATGGTTTGGTGTTTGTTTTGGGCGTGTGTTCTGTGTGTCTGTGTCTGTTTTTGTGTTTTGTGCTGTGGGTGGTGTCCCTGTGTGTGTCTGGTAGATGTGGTGGTGGTGTGTGTGCGGGTGGTGTGTGTGTGTTTGTGTTCTTGTGTGTGAATATACAATATACATGTTCGTGTGGTGGTTAAGTCTTGTGGTCTGTGTGTGTGTGTGTTGTGTCTGTTTGTGTGTCAGGTGTGTGTTGTGTTGTGTGTGTGTGCTTGTGTGTTGTGTGTATGTGTGTGTTTGTGTGTGTTGTGTTCTGTGTGTGTGTCACTGTGTGTTCGTCTTTTTGTGATGGTGTGATGGTTGGTTGTGGCTGTGGTGTGTGGGGTGTGTTGTGGGTGTTGTGTGTCTTGTTTTGTGTGTTGGTTGTGTAGTGTATATATATATATATATATGTTTGTGTGTGTGTTGTTGTGTGTTGTGTGTGTTGTGTGTTGTGTGTGTGTTGTTGTCTGTGTCTGTGTGTGTGATCTAATTGTTTGTGTGTGTGGTGCTTGTTTCGTGTGTTTGTGTTGTGTGTCGTGTTGTTTCAGTATTGGTGTGTGTGTTGTAACCGTATATTATATGTGCTGTGTCGTGTTGTGTGTGTGTGGTGTGTGTGTGTGTGTGTGTGTGTGTGTGTGTGTGGTGTGTGTACAGTGTGTGTGGTGTGTGTGAGTAATGTGTTAAACATTTCCAGTGTATTTCCCTGTCCTCACCTCGGGTCAGTCCATATAACACTGGGTTTTCCATCCAGTAGTAAAGTCCAGCGTCCCCAGGCTGCACGTCTCTTATTATCCAGCGTTCTGCCTCCCTCTGTTGTAGTCCTCCAGAGTCTCTGGTCCATGTTGGGACTGTGATGTGCCCACATCATATGAGGACATTCAGAGTGACGCTGGTCCTCTCTGGAGCACGATGTCCAGTGTCCCTGAACACAACACGACGTCTCAGTCATACATAGACATAGATGTAATGGATATACCATGTCAGTGTGAGTCAAGAGGATTATTCCACTTATAAATGTGACTTTACGAGAACAAGACCAACCTTTTTTTACCTGTTGTTATTGACTTATATTCATACAGAAAATAAACCTTAGTGCAGATGTAGCCTCACCCAAAAAGCTCTTCTAACACAGGAAGTTAAATATTCAGACAGGAATGAGTATATTATATATATACTTACAAAAGAGTTGACATTAAAGGTTTAAAAAGGTGCATTTACCTTGAAATGTACCATTTCATTAAGTGTCAGACATATTTTTTTAAAACCCTTTTTTTTCACATTATGTTTATTATTATTAGCATTGCTTTTCAATGTTGTGGGGCTTTTTTTGATTTTAATGTTGACATTTTCAGCACATTTTGTTCTGACAAAAAAACCCATTTGAACTGAAAACAGGTCAATTTGACCCGAGGGCAACATGAGGGCAACATTAGTGTTATCACTTTTTTTTTTTATTGAAGGTTTAGCTTAGAACAGAGTCTAGAAACGAAGCAGAATGAATTATGGAGTGTGGGTGTTACCTGATGGGATCAGATCCCACAGCTTCATCGTACAGAATGTATCTCCAGAGTCGGAGACGACAGCGCTGAAATGACCAGCGACTTATCACTAATGAACCGTAGCGTTTTCCCGGGTCTTCAATGTGTTTTTGTCCCGTCACATTAACTGTCAGGATGTCAGCTCTGACTCCATTCCTCTCTCTGCTCCACGTCCACTCCCCCCCCCTAGTGAGGACATGGCAGATAACCTTGTGACCTTTCTTCAATATTTATGAATATTCCTGCAAAAGAACAGAATTTACAGTAAATAACAATCTGTTTTCTCGATTGTTAGCATTTCTTCTTGATCCCAATGGAAAATACAATTTACACTCAGATTGTTATACTTCTACTCACAGCCGAATTAACACACACACACCCACACACAACGACCACACCACCACACACACACACACACACACACACACACACACACACCACACACACCCACACACACCACTCACACACACACCACGTTCTTTGAAACAGTATTTTCGATAACAAACAAAATATATCTTCACTGCACCTTGCAAAATACTCCTGCTATGCATTCATTATATCCAAATCATTTACAGTTTACTCCAGTTGCACCAACACATGCATGTTTCCTTCTTCTGCACATTTAACACGTAATACACAGACATATATACCAACACACACACCACACCACACATACACACATTCATATACACACACACACCACACATACACCACACATATACACACACACACACACATAGGTTCCTTCAATTATAGTTCAATGCTACCCACTAACCGTCGTGTTGTCTTTTATTGAAAATCCTTTTTTGTTTTTTTTTTTTTTTTTCTCGGTTTTTATAGTTTTTGTTTTACGTTTCTTCTTTTCATTCCTGTCTTTTTTTGTTTTATTTTTTTGTTTTTTTTGTTTTTTTTTTTTTTTTTTTTTTTTTTTTTTTTTTTTTTTTTTTTTTTTTTTTTTTTTTTTTTTTTTTTTTTTTTTTTTTTTTTTTTTTTTTTTTTTTGGGTTCCTTCCCTTCCCGTCAAAATTGAAAATCAACACTTTTATTGACGCTTTTTATAGATTTTTCTTACGTTTTTGTCCCTTTTTTCAACACAATTGATGCTTTTTTTCCCAAAGTTTGCCACTTTTTTGACTTTTACAACACTACGTAACACCATACATAACATACAACACATGTCAACTTTTACTCAATACTATTTCAAAAACACTTCCATTTGTTTTACAAATGCTACAAAATAGAGTAAGAATTAATGAAAGTAGAGATTTGTACTTGGCAAAGAGCGTTGGAATCAATCATGTTATTTTGGGGAATTAGAAAGAACATTGATATAGGACAACATGAGGACAACATGAGGACAACATGAGGACAACATGAGGACAACATGAGGACAACATGAGGGTTAAAGTGATGTTTTTATAATATATAGTTCTTACCTGCGGTGACGTTACAGCCCAGAACGAAGGCCAACAGACAGCTGCAGACGTTCACCCTCATCTTCCTTCAGGCTGCAGTGAGTCAGTGAGCAGAGTAACATCGGATGCTGTACTCTGTTTAAATAGAGAACAGGAACATGTGGGTTTTTTCTCAAAAGCCCCGATCTTTAAAAGGTTAAAACAACTTCATCATCGCCATCGTCATTTCCGCTCAGTCTCTCTGACAGAACCAGCAACCCTACCTATGTTATGGGACTTATAGAAACTTATAGAAACAGAATATAGTACAGTCTACTATGTTATGGGCTATAGAAACAGAAATATAGACAGTATCTACCTATGTTATGGGATATAAACGAAATATAGACAGTATCTACCTATGTTATGGGACTTAGAAACCGAAATATAGACCGTCTCTACATGTTATGGACTTATAGAAACAGGAATATAGACAGTATCTACCTATGTTATGGGACTATAGAAACGAAATATAGACAGTATCTACCTATGTTATGGGACTATAGAAACAGAATATAGACAGTATCTACCTATGTATGACTTATAGAAACAGAAATAGACAGTATCTACCTATGTTATGGGACTTATAGAAACAGAATATAGACAGTATCTACTATGTTATGGGACTTATAGAAACGATTATAGAACAGTATCTACCTATGTTATGGGACTTATAGAAACAGAAATATAGACAGTATCTACCTATGTTATGGGACTATAGAAACAGAATAGACAGTATCTAACTGTTATGGGAACTTATGGAGAAACGAAATATAGACAGTATCTACCATGTTAGGGACTTATAGACCAGAATTAGACAGTATCACCTCTTATGGACTTATAGAACGAATATAGACAGTATCACCTATGTTATGGGACTTATAGAACAGAATTAGGAAGTATCTACCTATGGTAGGATAGTAGAAACAGGAATATAGACAGTATGTACCTATGTTATGTTAATGACAAGTGCAATGCACGTCTTAGCCACAGACTGTTAATATTTAGGATGCAGTCTACATTATTAGCCCAGGTAAGTATAACGACATCAAGTGGCCTTTTATTGGAATAACACATAGACTGTTCATAAAAAATAGATTTAACAAAAAAGCTACAATGCCTAAATAATAGTACCAGCAGCAAAATACTTTATTTTAAGAAGTTATTGTGTCGGCTTGTTTATATGTATACACCAGTTTCTTTTATTTTGTGTAAATTCTGACAAAGTAGTATTCAGTGAAATGCTGTTTTGACTCTGATACAGCATGATTGGCTAGCACGCATGTCACTCCAACGCGGACCCCGAATTCCTTCGCGTCTATTGGTCGATTCAGCCTGTCCATCACAATCCGCTGTTTCGATTGGACCAAATCACCTTTTTCTGCTTCGCCCTCAACAGGAGGCTGATTTGCGTTCGCCAATCACACTCTGAATCCGCTCATTGGCTCTTCGTCCTGTCTGTCACACGATCATCTGCCACGATTGGCTGGTCTGTCACATGTGGGCGTGGCCTTTCCCGGAAAATTCGTTTCCTCGTCTGTCATATTGCGACGCAAAGGGAAGATAAGACATAAACCGATAAATATATCACTTTTCCCAACGGAGGAAACACCCCTTTATTTTGAATTACAAATGACATCCATGCCTGATATCACTCGCGTACCTTAATGCTAAAAAATTAGCCGCCGTGTTGTGTATCGCTAGCTGTTTTGCTAGCTGTTTGTTTAGCTAGCTGCTATCATCACGTCGCTATCTGACTGCTCCACAAACACACCGCCTCTGTGGCTATGAGTACGGATCTACTATCTGATTTGGACACTCGTTTCTTCGCTGATAACCTCCTGACAAGCGAAGACTGGGGTGAGTTATCATTTAAAGCCTTTAAACACGGTAAATACACACGATAATAACAAGCTACCCCCGGGTGGTTGGCCGAAGCTAGCTAGCTAGCTGGACGAGCTAGTTAGCTTAGCTTCGGCTAAAGCTGCAATGCTAAAAAAACCTCCATTGTGGACTTTAAGGGTTTTATTAGATAGAGAAGGTGTGACATATAGAAACAGATATATAGACAGTATCTACCTATGTTATGGGACTTATAGAAACAGAAATATAGACAGTATCTACCTATGCTTATTGGAGCTATAAAAACCGGAATATAGACCAGTATGCTACCTATGTTATGGGGACTTATAGAAACAAGAATATAGACAGTATCTACCTATGTTATGGGACTTATAGAAACAGGAATATAGACAGTATCTACCTATGTTATGGGACTGATATAGAACGAGATTAGACAGTATCTACCTATGTTATGTTATTATAGAACAGAAATATAGACAGTCTCTACCTATGTTATGGGACTTATAGAAACAGAAATATAGACAGTATCTACCTATGTTATGGGACTTATAGAAACAGAAATATAGACAGTATCTACCTATGTTATGGGACTTATAGAAACAGGAATATCGACAGTATCTACCTATGTTATGGGACTTATTGAAACAGAAATATAGACAGTATCTACCTATGTTATGGGACTTATAGAAACAGAAATATAGACAGTATCTACCTATGCTAGCTAGCTTCGGCTAAAGCTGTAATGCTAAAAACCTCCATTGTGGACTTTAAGGGTTTTATTAGACAGAGAAGGTGTGACATTGTGTGCTAAATGCACGTTGCACGCGGTCGCCAGGGTGTAAAAGCGTGTTGCTTCCTCAGTCAGCAGACCCCGGATGTGTCAGTTTATCTTTAACACTGTGGTGTGTGTGTGTGTGTGTGTGTGTGTGGTGTGTGTGTGGGAAGTCATCACACATTAACACAAGCGCAGTGTTTCTTCTTCTCTTTCTTCATATTGTAATTACTCGCACTTTAATGTCTTGTGTTGACACGTGTCTTGTTAAAAAACTCGTAATTGAACATGTGTTATTGTGGTTTGTGTCTTATCATCTAAAAACACAGTCTAGACAGGACTCTGGGTGTTATTTATCTCCGCAGTCTTTCCATAAGAGCATTCAGACCAGGACTCTGGGATGTTTTTATCTCCCAGGTCTTTCCAAAAGAGGCAGGTCTGGACCAGGACTCTGGATGTTATTTCTCCCAGGTCTTTCAAAAGAGCAGGTCTAGACCAGGACTCTGGGATGTATTTATCTCCCAGGTCTTTACATAAAGAGCAGTCTAGACCGGGACTCTGTGATGTTATTTATCTCCCAGGTCTAGGTCTAGACCGGACTCTGGGATGTTTTTATCTCCCAGGTCTTTCCATAAAGAGCAGGTCTAGACCAGGACTCTGGGATTTATTTATCTCCAGGTCTTTCCATAAAGAGCAGTCTAGACCTGGACTCTGGGGATGTTATTTATCTCCAGGTCTTTCCATAAAGAGCAGGTCTAGACCAGGACTCTGGGATGTTATTTATCCCCAGGTCTTTCCATAAAGACAGGTCTAGACCAGGACTCTGGGATGTTATTTATCCTCCCAGGTCTTTCATAAAGAGCAGGTCTAGACCGGGACTCTGGGATGTTATTTATCTCCAGGTCTAGGTCTAGACCAGGACTCTGGGATGTTATTCTATCCCAGGCTTTCCATTAAGAGCAGGTCTAGACCAGGACTCTGGGATGTTATTTATCTCCAGGTCTTTCCATAAAGAGCAGTCTAGACAGGACTCTGGGATGTTATTTATCTACCCAGGTCTTTCCATGAAGAGCAGTCTAGACTGGACTCTAGGATGTTATTTATCTCCCAGGTCTTTCCATAAGAGCAGGTCTAGACCAGGACTCCGGGATGTTATTTATCTCCCAGGTCTTTCCATAAAGAGCAGGTCTAGACCAGGACTCTGGATGTTATTTATCTCCCAGGTCTTACCATTAAGGCAGGTCTAACCAGGACTCGTGGATGTTATTTACTCCCAGGTCTAGGTCTAGACCGGACTCTGGGATTGTTCTTTATCTCCCAGGTCTTCTCATAAAGAGGCAGGTCTACCTGTAGGAGGGAGCTCTATAGATAAACCTGTAGTAGGGGGGGCTCTATAGAGAAACCTGTAGGAGGGGGGGCTCTGAAGAGAAACCTATAGGAGGGGGGCTCTATAGAGAAACCTGTAGGGGAAACCTGAAACTCAGTTCTTATAATTATGGGGCTCGAAACCTCATTAAGGGGGCGCCAAAATTTCTTCATGCAGGACAAACCCTGACTGGTTGTTGATGATGATGATGACGATGATGACGATGATGATGACAATGATGATGATGTTGTCCTGTGTTGTTGACTCTCTGATTAAGTCCTGTCTCTGTCCCCAGATGCCTGCCTGTACCAGTGCGAGAGTATGGAGGAGGGGGAGGACGCGGACTTCAGCCGGGGACTGAAATACGAACCCTCGGTACGGAGACATAAAGACGCTGTCCCTGCTCACGGCTCTGGTTTCTGTCTCGG
>NC_045739.1:24461447-24461573 GCF_008692095.1 Etheostoma spectabile | reverse complement strand
GAGAAGGTGTGACATTGTGTGCTAAATGCACGTTGCACGCGGTCGCCAGGGTGTAAAAGCGTGTTGCTTCCTCAGTCAGCAGACCCCGGATGTGTCAGTTTATCTTTAACACTGTGTGTGTGTGTG
>NC_045739.1:24450272-24461437 GCF_008692095.1 Etheostoma spectabile | reverse complement strand
TGTGTGTGTGTGTGGGAAGTCATCACACATTAACACAAGCGCATGTTTCTTCTTCTCTTTCTTCCATATTGTAATTACTCGCACTTTAATGTCTTGTGTTGACACGTGTCTTGTTAAAAACTCGTAATTGAACATGGTGTTATTGTGGTTTGTGTCTTATGCATCTAAAAACCAGGTCTAGACCAGGACTCTGGGGTGTTATTTATCTCCCAGGTCTTTCCATAAAGAGCTCAGAGATTCTTTCCACTTTCATTGCTTCACGCTGCAACCGAGACAACTTGTTTTACCTGGTGTTGTTATTCCGTACTCTTCCTAACGGAAAATAAAACCTTAGTGCAGATGTAGGCTTCAACCCAAAAAGCGCTTCTAAAACACAGGAGTCCAATTCAACATTATGAGTATATTATTATATACTTTACAAAAGGTTGGACATAAAG
This sequence comes from Etheostoma spectabile, assembly GCF_008692095.1. Lineage (NCBI taxonomy): Eukaryota > Metazoa > Chordata > Actinopteri > Perciformes > Percidae > Etheostoma > Etheostoma spectabile. Next base: position 24,461,000 of record NC_045739.1, on the reverse strand, counting down.
GTTTTAAAAAAGGTGCATTTACACTTTAATGTCCATTATCATTAAGTGTCAACATATTTTTTGCAACCCTTTTTTTTCACATTATTATATTATTATTAGCATTGCTTTTTCAATGTTGTGGGCTTTTTTGATTTGAATTTTGACATTTTCAGCACATTTGGTTCTGACAAAAAAACCCATTTGAACTGAAAACAATGTCAATTTGGACCCGATGGCAACATCGGGCACATTAGTTTTAATGGCCACTTTTTTTTTTAATCATGTTTAGCTTAGCACGAGTCTAGAAACAGAAGCAGAATGAATTATGGGAGTGGTGTTACCTGATTGGTCAGATCCACACTCATCTTCCAGAAGTAATCTTCCATAGTCGGGACGACAGCGCTGATATGACCTCGACTTCTTCACTATGAACCGTAGCGTTTCCCCGGTCTTCAATGTGTTTTATGTCCCTTTCTCATTAACTGTCAGGATGTCAGCTCTGACTTTCCATTCCGCCTCTGCTCCACGTCCACGTCCCCCCCCCATATTGGGACATGGCCGATAACCTGTGACTTCTTCAAATATTTTGATGAATATTCCCCTGCAAAGAAACCAGAATTACAGTAAAAACAATCTGTTTTCTCATATTGTTATCATTATTCTTCTTATCCATGGGAAAATACATTTACACTCCTATTTTTACTGCTACTCACAGGCCTGAAATAACCACACACACACCAACACACGCACCTCCCCAGCACACACACACACACCACACACACACACACACACCACACACACACGCACACACCCACACCCACACACGCACAGCACACACACCTTGCTTTGAAAAACAGTATTTGGAGTTCGCTAACAACAAATATATCTTCACTGCCCTTGCAAACTACGCTTCGATGCATTCATTTATTATATCCAGAATCATTTACGTTTACTCCATTGCAACCAACACATGCATGTTTCCTTCTGCCCATTCTAACACTGTAATACACAGCATATATACACACACACACACCCACACACACACATACCCCATCATACACAACCACACGACAACCATACACACACTCTATACACACACCAGCACATAGGTTCCTTCAATTATATGTTAGCATGGCATACCCACTAACCTTAGGTTGGCTCCCTTCAAAATTGAAAATCAACAACTTTTATTGCCCGCTTTTTAATATTTTTTTCTGACGTTTTGTCCCTTTTTTCACACAATTGAGTCTTTTTTTTTTCCCAAAAGGTTGCCACTTTTGTGACTTTTACAACACGACTCACACCATACCTAACATGAGGGACCAACACATGTCAAACTTGTTAACTCAATACTATTTCAAAAACACTTCCTTGTTTTTACAAATGCTACAAAATAGAGGTACGAATTTAATGAGTAAAATGTGTACTTGGGCACCGGCGTTGAATCCAAGCATTTTATTTTTGGGGAATTAAAAGACATTGATATAGGCAACATGAGGACAACATGAGGACAACATGAGGGACACCATTAGACAACATGAGACAACATGCGGGTTAAAGTGCTTTTTTATAATAGATGATTTCTTACCTTCTGACGTTACAGCCAGAACGAAGGCCAACAGACAGCTGCAGACTTTCACCCTCACTCTTCTTCAGGGCTGCGTGGGAGTCAGTACATAGTAACCATCGATGCTGTACTCTGTGTAATAGAGAACGGAACATGTGGGTTTTTTTCCCTCAAATCCCCGATCTTTAAAAGGTTAAAAAACTTCCTCATCGCCATCGTCATTTCCTCTCATTTCTCCTTACGACCAGCACCCTACCTATGTTATGGACTTATAGACCAGGAATATAACATTATCCTACAACCGTGTTATGGACTTATAGAAATCAGTAATATAGACAGTAGCTACCTATGTGATGGGACTTATAGAAACAGAAATATAGAAAAAAAAACAAGGTATCTACCTAATTTTATGGACTTAAGAAACAGAACTATAGACCCGTATCTACCTATGTTATGGGACTTATGAAACCGAATATAGACGCTCGCGCGTAGTATGGTACTTATAGAAACAGGAATATAGACAGTATCTACCGTATTTTATTTGGGCAAACCTTTTGTATAGAAACAGAAATAGCCAGTATTACCTAGTGTTATGGGACTATAAAGAAACAGAATATAACCGTATCTACCTATTTATGGGACTTATAGAACAGAAAATAGACGTATTCTTACCTCATGTTATGGGACGTTATAGAAACGAAATATGCAGTACTACCTGATGGTTATTGGACTTATAAACCGATAAATAGAGACAGGTATCTACCTATGTTATGGACTTTATGAAACAGAAATATAGACAGCCATCTACCTAATGTTTGACGTAATAGAAACAGAAATAGAGACAGCATCTACCTATGTTAGGGACTTATCAAACAGAATATAACAGTATCTACCTATGTTTATTGACTTATCTAAAACAGAAATATAATAATTATCTACCTTGGTATAGAACTTATAGAAACAAACTATAGACAGTATCTACCATGTTCTGGGACTTATAGACCGAGATATGACAGTATCACCTATTTTATGGACTTTAGAACGAAACTATATACAGTGTCTACCTATGTTATCGAACTGTATGAAACGAAATCTAGCAGTACTACCATGTTAGGACTTATCAGACACAGAGATATGACAGTACTACCTATGTTAGGGACTTATAAAACAGAAATATATACAGTGTCTACCTATTATGCTTATAGAAACAGAAATATAGACATATCTACCTATGTTATGGGACTTTAGAAACCGTCATTAGACAGTATCTACCTATGTTATGGACTTATAGAAACAGGAATATAGACATTATCTCCCTATTTTTATGGACTTATAGAAACAGAAATTAGACATTATCTACCTATTTATGGACTTATAGAACAGAAAGAAGACAGTATCTACCTATGTTATGGTACTTATAGAAACAGAAATAAGTACATTATTACCTATTGTTATGTGGCCTTATGAAACGAAATTATATACATATCTCCCTATGTTATGGACTTATATAACAGAATATGACATATCTATGCTACCTAGTTCTGGACGTATGAAACCGAAATATAGACAGTATCTACCTATTGTTATGGGTACTTAATAGAAACAGGAATATAGAACAGTATCACCTATTTATGGGGACTTAGTAGAAACCTGAATATAGACAGTATCTACCTATGTTATGGGGCCTTATAGAAACAGACTCTAGACAGTAATACCTATGTTTATGGGACTTATAGAAAACCAATATATACGTATCTACCCTATGTTATGGACTTATAGAAACGAAATATAGACAGTATCCCCTATGTTATTGGGACCTTATATAAACCAATATAGACAGTACTACTATGTTATGGGCTTATAGACACAGGAATATAGATCCGTACTACCTATGTTATGGACTTATAGAACCATGAACTTCTAGACATATCTACCTATGTTATGATGGGGACTTATAGAACAGAAATGATAGACAGTATGCTACTCTATGTTATAGGAGTTATAGAAACAGCGAAATATATACAGTATCTACCTATTGTTATGGGACTGTATAGAAACAGAAATATAGACAGGATCTACCTATGTTATTGGACTTATAGAAACAGTAAATTAGACAGATCTACCCGTTATGTTTGGGGACGTATAAAACAGACATATAGACATATATCATACCTATCGTATAGGGAGCTTATATAGGAAGACAGTAAATCTTGAGACATATGCACTGCTATTTATGTTATGGGACTTATAGAAGACAGAGATATAGACAGTGTCTACCTATGTTCCTGAGCTTATAAATACGAGAAATAATGTATGCAGCTATCTACCTATGTTATGGGAGCTTGATAGAAAATCATAAATATAGACTAGTATCTACCTATGTTATAGGGACTTATAGAAACAGAGAGATATACAGTGTCTACCGAGGTTATGGGACTTATGAAACAAAATATAGACATTAGCTACTATGTTATAGGACTTACAGAAACTAGATTATAGACAGTATCTAAGCCATGTTGGACTTATAGAAACAGGAAATATAGACAGTACTACCATATTGGGACTTATAGAACAGAAATATAGACTAGTATCACTATGTTTAGTGGGACTTATAGAAACAGAATATAGACATATCTACCTATTATTATGGGTATCTTATAGAAACAGAAACTATTACGATCATGTATCTACCTATGTTATGGGACTTATCGAAACATGAAATTAGACAGTATCTACCTATGTTGATGGGGACTATATAGAGACATAAATATAGACAGTATCTACCCTATGTTATGGGACTTATAGAAACAGGAATAGAGACAGTATCTACCCTGTTATGGGACTTATATGAAACAGAATATAGACAGTATCTCCAATCTACTGTCTATGGTATGGACTTATGAAAGGCAGGATATATAGACAGTATCTAGCCGTTTGCTTGATGACTTATAGTAAACGAAATATAAGACGATATCACCTATGTTAATGGGACTTATAAGAAACATAAATATAGACATATCTACCTATGTTATGGGATCTATTAGAAAGCAGAAATATAGACGTATCTACGCTATGTTATAGGACTTAGTAGAAACAGTAAATATAGACAGTATCTACCTATGTTATGGATCTTATAGAAACAGAAATATAGACATATCTACCTAATTGTTTTTTTATGGGGAGGTCTTATAGAAACAGGGAATATAGACAGTCTCTATCCTATGTTATCGGACTTATAGAAACAGATATTAGACCGTATCTACCTTATGTTATGACTTATCGAAACAGTAATAGCACAGTAATGTATGTCCTACCTAGTTATTAATGGACAGATGCAATGTCACGTCTAGGCCACAGACTGGTAATATTTAGGATGCAGTCTACATTATTAGGGCCCAGGTAACGTATAAACGACATCAGTGGCCTTTTATTGGAATAACACCATAGACTTTCTTAAAAAATAGATGTTAAAAAAAGCTACATGCCTAAAGATATAACCAGCCAGCAAAAAGCTTCATTTTTATAAGTTATTGGTGTCGCTTGGTTATGAGGTATACCCAGTTCTATTATTTTGTGTAAATTCTGACAAAGTATGATTCATGAAATGCTGTTTGACTCGATACGCCATGATGAGCAGCACGCATGTCACTCCATCACATACGCGGACCCCGATATTCCTTCGCGTCATATTGGTCGATTAGCAGCCTGTCCACCTCACAATCCGTCCTGTTTCGATTGGACCAAATCACTCTTTTCTCTGCTTCGGCCGCTCAACAGGAGGCTGATTCGGTGCGTCCATACAAACTCTGGAATCCGCGCATTGGCTCTTCGTCCTGTCTGTCACACGACAAAATCGCTGCCACTATTGGTGGTCTGTCACATGTGCGGCTTGGCTTTCCGGAAGTCGTTTTTCCCCTCAGTCTGTCATATTTTGCGACAGCAAAGGGAAGATAAGACATAAACCGTATAAATATATCACTTTTGTCCGCAACGGAGGACACCCCTTTACTTTTGATTACAAATGACATCCATGGCTCGTATATGCACTCCGTACCTTAATGCGAAAAAAATTACCGCCGGTTGTGTTGCGCTAGCTGTTTGCTACGCTGTTTTGTTTAGCTGAGCTGCTATCATCGACGTCGGCTATCTGACTGCTCTCACAAAGCACAGTTTGCCGCCTCTGTGGCCTATGAGTAGTCGGGGATCTACTCATCTGATTGGACACAACATCGTTCTTCTCTCGCTGATAACCTCGCTGACCAAGGCGAAGACTGGTGGTGAGTTATCATTTAAAGTTGCCGTTTTAAACACGGTGAATACACAGGGGGCGGTATTAACACGACTACCCCCGGGTGGTTGGCCAAACAAAAGCTTAGCTAGCTATGCTGATCGAGGTAGTTACTCTTAGCTTCGCTGAAAGGCTGGGGCAATGCTAAAAACCTCCATTGTGGACTTTAAGTGATTTTAGATATGAGAAGGTCGTACATATAGAAACAGATATATAGACAGTATCTACCTATATGATGGACTTATAGAGAACAAGAAATTGACAGTATCTACCTATGTTATGGGACTTATACGAAACAGAATATAAGACAGTATCGACCTATGTATGGAGGACTTATAAGACCATGAATATGAGCATGTAATCTACCTATGTTATGGGGACTTATAGAAACAAGATATAGACATATCACCTATGTTATGGGCTTCTTATAGAAACAGGGAAATTAGTCACAGTATCTACCCTATTTTGGGACTGATTAAACGAGAATTAGACAGTATCTTACCTATGTTATGGGATTATAGAACAGAAGATATAGACAGTCTCTACCTATGTGTGATGTCTTATAGAACACGAAATATAGATCTCTCTACTGTTATGGACCTTTAGAAACAGAAATATAGACATAAAGTATCTACCTAGGTTATGGGGACTTATAGAAAACAGAATCTCTAGACATATCTACCTATGTTTGGGACTATATAGAAACAGAAAATAGCAGTATCTACCTATGTTATGGGACTATATGAACACAAAATAAGACATATCCTTTTATGGCTAAGAACGTAAACTATCGCCTTCTAGGGCTAGCTTCGTCTAAGCTGTAATGCTAAAAACCTCCATTGTGGACTTTAAGGGGTTTATTATGACAGAGAAGGTTGACATTGTGTGCTAACAAATGCACGTGCAGCGCGGTGCATCGCCCGGTTGTAAAAGCGGGTTTGCTTCCTCAGTCTGCAGACCCTGGCGGATGTGTCATTGGTTATCTTTTAAGCACTGTGGTTTGTGTGTGTGTGTGTGTGTGTGGTTGTGTGTGTGGGAGTCAGTGCGGAATCATCTACATTAACACAAGGCGCATGCTTTCTCTTCTCTTTCTCTTCATATTGTAATTACTATGTCGTCACTTTAATGTCTGTGTTGACACGTGGCTTGTTAAAAAACCTCGTAATTGAACATGTGTTATTGTGGTTTTGTGTCTGTATGCATCTAAAAACACAGGTCTAAGACGCAGGACAATCTGGGGTGTTATTTATCTCCGCAGTCTTTCCATAAGAGCAGTCTAGACCAGGACTCTGGGATGTTTTTATCTCGCGCAGCTTCAAAGAGTCATTGCCAGACTGAAGATCCAGGCTTATATAGAGCTCTGACCATACTGCTGGATTTGTATTTCATCTACCAGTCTTTCAAAGAGGGCAGGTCTGATCCAGGACTCGCGGATGTATTTATCTCCCAGGTCTTTACATAAAGACAGTCTAGACCGGGTCTCTGTGATGTTATTATCCTCCCAGTCTAGGTCTAACTGGACCTCTGGATGTTCTTTATCCTCCCAGGTCTATTCCATAAAATCGGTCTAGACCAGACTCTGGGGAAATTTATTTATCTCCAGGTCCTTTCCAAAAGACAGCTCTAGACCTGGACTCGGGGATGTTATTTATGCTCCAGGTCTTGTCCATAAAGAGCAGGTCTAGGACCAGGACTCTGGGATGTTATTTGTATCGCCCAGTGTCTTTCCATAAAGACAAGGTCTAACCAGGATCTCTGGGGATGTTATTGATCCTCGCGGCAGGTCTTTCGCATAAAGAGGCAGGTCTAGACCGGTAAAGACTCTGGGACGTTATTTATCTCGCAGGTCCTAGGTCTAGACCAGGACTCCTGGGATGTTTTTATCGCCGAGGGGGGGCTTTCGCATTAAGAGGCAGGTCTAGACCAGGACTCTGCGGATGTTATTTATCTCCAGGTCTTTCCAATAAAGAGCATGTCTAGACTAGGTAGCTGCTGGGGAGTTATTTATCTCCCAGGGCTTTCCATGAAGGAGGCATGTCTGAGAGACTGGACTCTAGGATGTTATTTATCTGCCGTGCTAGGTCTTTCCATACGAGCAGGTCTATACCAGGACTCCTGTTCCGGGATGTTATTTATCTCCTGCAGGTCTTTCCAAAAGAGCATGAAGGTCTAGACCAGGACTCTGGATGTTATTTATTATCTCCCAGGTCTTTCCATTTAATAGGCAGAGTCTACTACCAGGTACTCGTGGATGTTATTTAGCTCTCCAGGTCTAGGTCTAGACCCGGACTGGCTGGGTTGTTCTTTATCTCCTGCAGGTCGTTCTCATAAAGAGGCAGGTCTACCTGTAGGAGGAGCTCTATATATAAACCTTTAGTAGGGGGGGCTCTATAGATAAACCTGTATAGAGGGGGGGCTCTGAAGAGAACGGCTATGGATCGGGGGTCTCATATAAGAAACCTGTAGGGGAAACCTGAACTCATTCTTATATTATGGGGCCTCGAACCTCATTAAGGGGGCGTCCAAAATTTCTTCATGCGGACAAAGCCCGGACTGTTGTTGATGATGATGTATGACGATGATGACGATGATGATGACAATGATGATGATGTTGGTCCTTGTGTTGTTTGACTCTCTGATTAAGACTCCTGTTCTTCTTCTGTCCCTTAGATGCCTGCCGGGGGTATCGCTAAGTGTATGAGTATGGAGGCAGGGGAGGACGGCCGAGACTTCGCCCGGGACTGAAATAACGAAACTCCGGGGGGGGTCGGCGGTAACGGAGACATAAAGACGGCTGTCCTCTGCTCACGGCTCTGGTTTGCTGTCTGCGGTACTAGAGCCAAAACTAGCTGACGGGCGGGGTTTTAAATGGTCGGCCAGAAGTTTTTGAACGTTATGATAGACGGGCCCCCACGTCAGCTGCCGCCCGAGCATCTGAACGTACCGGTTCATTATCTCTAGACTCACGCTAGCGGTTGGTGCAGAGGTGGAATCCGGTTTTCTTGTGGCCAGAGCCGAGGTTTCTTGTGTGGAAAGGCAAAAGAACCCGTTCAATCTTGGGCACTCGACTCCCGGAACCAGCACCGAACTTCCTTTTTGAAAAGACACATTTTTAGAAAACTGGGCTATAGAACCATGCACCAACTGCATACCGCCTGGAGCAAGCCAGAACAGCACTGGTTAGTCTGGTGGAAAGACAAAATAAGAGGCCTCAATGGAGAGAAGGAGAGCGGTTAAAACCATTTTTTACAAAAAAAATATTGTCTAGACCAGGACTCTGGTATGTTATTTATCTCCCAGGTCTTCTCCATGAAAGACCAGTTCTTAGACCAGGACTCTGGGATCGTTCTTTATTCCGAGGTCTTGTCCATAAAGACAGGTCTAGACTCAGGACTCTGTGATTTTATTTATGATCTACAGGTCTTTCGCCTAAAAGAGGCGAGGTCTAGACCGACTACTGGATTTATTTATCTCCCTAGGTCTTTTCCATAAAGAGGGGGGGCAGGTTGCTAGACCAGGACTCTGTCATGGTTATTTATCTGCCCAGTATTTTCGCATAAGTACAGGTCTAGACCAGGACCTCTGGGATGTTTCTGTTATCTCCCAGGTCTTTCCATAAATAGGCTAGGTTCTAGACGTCAGGAACTATCTGGGATGTTATTTATCTCCCAGTTGCTTTCCATAAAACAGTCTACGTTGGTGTCTGAGGGTGGAACCGGTTTTCTTGGCGCCGAGCCTAGGTTACTTGTGTGGAAAAGCAAAAGACTCTCGGTTGCAATATTTGACCACCGACTCCGAACCAGGGCACTAGAACCACGGACACGCTGCCTTGGTGAAGAAACATATAAGAGATACCTGGCGGAGTAGAGACCAACTCAAACTGGCACCTAGCACTCAAATAACACCAACCAGAACCCGCACCTGGTTAGCTTGGTGGAAAAGACCATTACGAGCGCATCAATGAAGATAAGGGAGAGCGTTAGAAACCTGTTTTAAAAAAAGCAAGAAAAATAAAAAATCAGGTCCTATACCAGGACTCTGGGATGTTATTATCTTCAGGTCTGTCATAAAGAGCAGGTCTAGACCAGGACTCTGGATGTTATTTATCTCCAGGTCTTTCGCTATAAAGAGGCAGGCTAGACCAGGACGCTGTGATGTTATTTATGCTCCCGGTCTTTCATAAGAGCAGGTCTAACTCAACTCCTGGATGTTATTTATCGACAGGTCTTTTGCGCAGAAAGAGCAGGTCTAACTCAGACTCTGTATGTATTCATCTCCCAGGTCTTTCCAATAAAGAGCAGTCTAGACCAGGACTCGGGATGTTATTTATCTATCCCAGATCTTTCCATAAAGACAGTCTAACTGAGGACTCTGGGATGTTATTTATCTCCCAGGTCTTTCCATAAAGAGTCTAACGCAGGACTCTGGATGTTTTATCTCCCAGGTCTTTCCATAAAGAGCAGTCAGACTCAACTCTGGGATGATTATCTTTATCTCCTGTCTTTCCAAAAGAGGCAGGTTAGTACGCAGGACTCTGGAGATGTTATTCATCTCCCAGGTCTTTCCATAAAGAGCAGGTCTAACCGGGACTTGGGATGTTATTCATCTCCTCAGGTCTTCCATAAGAGGCAGGTCTAGACCGGACCTGGGATGTTATTTATCTCTCAGGTCTCTCCATAAAGAGCAGGTCTAGACACAGGACTCCGGGATTTTATTTATCTCCAGTCTTTCCATAAAGAGCAGTCTAGACAGGACTCTGATGTTATTTATCTCTCAGGTCTCTCCATAAAGAGCAGGTCTAGACCAGACTCGGATGTTAATTATCTCTCAGGTCTCGTCCACATAAAGCAGGCAGAGGTCTAGACGCTAGGACATACTGGGTATGTTATTATGA
>NC_045739.1:24449782-24450247 GCF_008692095.1 Etheostoma spectabile | reverse complement strand
AGTCTAGACCAGGACTCTGGATGTTATTTATCTCCCAGTCTTCTATAAAGAGCAGTCTAGACCAGGACTCTGGATGTTAGTTTATCTCCCAGGTCTTTCCATAAAGAGCAGGTCTGAGACCAACCGGATGGTTATTTATCTCCAGGTCTTTCATAAGAGCAGGTCTGACCGGACTCCGGGATGTTATTTATCTCCCAGTCTTTCATAAAGAGCAGGTCTAGACCGGACTCTGTGATGTTATTCATCTCTCCAGTCTAGAGTCTAGACGGACCTCTGGGATGTTATTTATCTCCAGGTCTTTCCATAAAGAGCAGTCTATTGACCAGTCTCTCAGGTCTCTCCATAAAGAGCAGGTCTAGACCAGGACTCTGGGATGTTATTTATTTCCTTGGTGGAAAAGACACATTTAGAAAAACTGGCGAGTAGAACCAGCACCAAACTGGCACCAGCACCAGAACCAGAACC
>NC_045739.1:24445813-24449772 GCF_008692095.1 Etheostoma spectabile | reverse complement strand
ACCTGGTTAGTCTTGGTGGAAAAGACATAATAGAGGCCTCAATGAAGAGAAGGGAGAGCGTTAAAACCTATTTTTACACAAAAAAATATGTTAAAAACTCAGGAAAAAAGAAGCGTTTGTGATGCGGTCGGCTCGAAAAATTAAATGGGAATCAAAGTCATAAAAAAAAAAAAAATCGAAGTTATTTAAAAATTTTAATCGCGAACACTGTAAATCGAGACTAATTAATCGACCGATCTGTAAGACTGTGTTTCTCCACAAAGAATCACGTGAAAGCAGCACTTTAAATCTTGTGTTAACCCGTATGTTGTCTCGTGTCCCTCGGGTCAAACTGACTCATTTTGGGGTTTTAAAAACAATTCTGAAATAAAGATTTTACTTCATAATCTATTTTTTAATAGTCTTTTTATCTCAATTTCAAAATATTGGGATCTATGTTTAGGGAGTGCATCAGTCTAGCACACAATTAAAAATGGAAGTGTAATACGTTTTTTAGTCATAAGGTTATAATTCATGTTAAAAATCCACTATGGAAACAACATGAGTGTCATATCCAGAATAATGTTCTGAGTCATACATACATACATACATGTTTATCACAGGAAAATAAGGAAAGGACGCTGATTTTAGGCAGAAAACATGGAACTTGGACCATTTTTCTTCTTGTAAAAATTTGAAATGGGTCGATTTGACCTGAATAAAAAAACAAGGGTTAAACAGAAATGTGCTCGTATGTTTCTTGGAAAAATAAGATATTAATAAGTCATTTAGGACGAAAAAGACCAGACCAGATCAACCCATTAGTCTAATTAAAGGGGGGGGGGGATGTTTCTTACATCCATGTAAGAAACAAGGAGGTCCATATACGTCCTCTCTTCTCCTCTCTATGATATATTTGAGGATTTTTGGTGTATTTTCCCAAAATGTTGAACTAGTCCTTTAGCTGTGTAATTAAAACATATTGGCATGGCTCATTCACATCAATGATAATGTTTAACCCCCACCCCTGTAGGTTTTAGATGTTGGGTCAAAGATAATCAGGCTAATTGTATTTGTGGTCAGTTGGTCCACACCACACAACACACACACACACACACCACACACACACACAAGACACAAACCACACAAGACACACACCACAACAACACCTACCCACACACACACACACACACACACACCAGAATACACACACCCGCGCGCACCACACACCCACACACACACACACACACACACACACACACCCCACCCACACAGACCCACACAGCGCCGGCGCACACCACGACACCCACCCACACACCACACACACACACACACACACAACACACACGACCACCACACACCTACCACCACACATCACAACACTACACATACACACACACACAGACAACACACACAACACAAACACACACACTACAACCTAATTTCCACCTCTGATATCGTTCTTTTTTCCACACTCTCTCTGTTTTCTTTCTCCCTTCACTCCTCTCTCTCTCTCGGTTTGAAACGACCTCGTGCTCACCTCCCGTCCTGACAACCCCCCCCAAGTCGCACTGGCGACACTGGACACACAACTGGCTCAACAGGTATAACGAGACCGGACTACTCTCCTGGCGCTCACGTCTGAACCCCTCACACCCCTGCCTCGGTCGGGCGCTTTTTGCTTCTCGCGCATCGACGTCTCTGAAAACGAGACGCCCTGTGGGAGCCAACCCTGTGGGACCACCTTTTAATGGACCATGAAGCAATTAATTTAATTTTGTATTATAGTGTCCATTCATAACGAGGTTATCTCGAGACTCCTTTACAGTAGACCAGGTCCAGAACACACAAGACATTTACAAGGACCCAACAGGTTCAGTTGTTTCTCCCAGAGCAAGCAACGGCCACAGTGGAGGAAAACTTCATTTTAGGCAGACAAGAAAACGGCCCAGACCCAGGCCCAGAACCAGACCGAGTCCCAGATCTAGGACCTAGACTAGACCCAGCCCCAGACCCCGGCCCGACCCAGTCCATCCTAGACCCAGGCCCCGACCAGGCTCTTTGGTAGGCGTGTCTGACGGGGCCAGTGTTGGGTTAAATGCAGAAAGAAGTCATCACCAATCCATGTAATAGAGACATTCACAGTTATAGGTACTTTTTTAAATGTTTTCCACACTACGTAACACTAACTAATTAACTTTAGTTTACAGTTATTTTGGATTTATGGTCAATAAACCCTCATTTTAGGAAATTATACAATGTTTGAGTTAGAAAAGCAGAAATTAGGAATTATTGAGACTAAAATTAAAGGAATGGATGTTGAGGATAATCACAGACCTGGATATGTTCAACTTTTAACTAACACTATTTCAACAACACTTCCATTTGTTTACAATGCTATAAAAGAATAAGTAACCAAAATAATGAAGTAGAGCTTTGTACTTGGCAAAGAGCGTTGGAATCAATCATGTTATTTGGGAATAAAAAGAACATTGTATAGGAACATGAGGGGACAACATGAGGACAACATGAGGCAACATGAGGACAACATGAGGACAAAAATGAGAGACAACATGAGGAAAATGAAGACAACATGGGACAACATGAGGACAAACATGAGGGCAATGAGGGCAACATGGGCAACATAAGACAACAGAAGAAACATCTGAGGAAACATGAGGCAACATGAAGACAACATGAAGACAACATGAAGGCAAATGGGGACAGACAGTAGGGTACCATGAGGCCACCAGAAGATACCATGAGGACACCATGGGACAACATGAAGACACCATGAGAGCAGGACAACAGAGGGCACATGAAGAACCATGAGGGCACCATGAGGAACCATGAGGGCAACATGGGGCAACATGAGGGCACCATGAAGACACCATGAGGCAACATGAGGGCACCATGAAGACACACATGAAGAACCTAGGACAACATGAGGGGCAACATGAGGCACCCTGAAGACACTGAGACACCATGCGCAACATGAGGGCAACATGAGGGCAACATGAGGACGACATGGAGACAACATGAAGACAACATGAGGGATAAAAATGCAAATAATAGTTTCATGTTGTCTTTGGGTCAAATTTGAACCGTTTTCAAAGTTGTTGTTTTTTTTTAATATCTGAAATTTAAGGAAGTCGACATACGGGTGAAAAATGTTGGAAAAAGCGCCGAAATGGATGAAGAAAAATACAAAAAATACAAAAACTTCCTTAAAAAAAACTTTGTAAAAAGCAACAAAAACATGCGATATGGAGTAAAATGTTTTTCACGGTCAAAGGGAAGACGACACAAGGGTTAAAAAATGTCTCCTAAAGCTGCTGGTCATTGTAGTTTTTCTTCAGAAACGACGAGCGTCCACCTTAAAACTTTAATCTTGATTATTCATATTTTAGTGCGGTACGCATCTTTTGCTTTTACAGTGCTTCATGATTTGCTACATAGGCCTTTTGGAAAGTAATAAATAATAATAGTTGGTATTTTTAAGCCTTAAAAACTCACTTTTCAGTCTTTTTTTTTAATGGTTTTAATGTCTCTGTGTGTGTGTCTTTCTGAAGGAGAAGCTCCCGTGATAAAAAATGAGATGACCATCACTCAGCCGCTACCCGTGGAGATGTGTAAGTCCTGCAGCTTCTCTTCAGACGTAACAGAAGCAGACGTACCCGTGTTTTCAGTGTTTTGATGGTGTTGTTTGCGTGTCCAGTGTTCCAGGTGAAAGCTGAGCCTCCCTCCCCGGCGTCCTCCCTCGCGTCCGACTGCTCTGCGTCTTCTCCGGACCCCCAGGTGTGTGTTCAGCCCTGTTCAAGTAGACGTTCCTCTCAGTGTGTTGACCCTGGGGTTGTCTTCACTTTCAGGACCCTCGGGTGTTAGGGAGGTGTACCGTATACTGATGGTAGTGTTGCAAAAATAAAGAAAATGTTGGGGGAAAAAAGCATAAAAAAGTGATTTTTTTTTTTTTTTTTAAA
>NC_045739.1:24444811-24445788 GCF_008692095.1 Etheostoma spectabile | reverse complement strand
TCTCAAAACTGTAAAAAAAAAAAAAAAAAAAAGTGTCAAAAGCTTCAAAAAGTGATACAAATATTTATCAAACGTGTCAAAAAGCGTTGAAAGTATTAAAAATGTGTCTTCAAGTGATAAAAAAAATCTCAAAAGTATTAAAAGCAAATGGAGCTTTAACAAAATATCTTCATATTTTAGATAAATAATCATCAGTAATGTGGGGAAAAGGCAAATAGTCATAATAGGGAGGGGGTTTGCTGAACAGGAGAGTGCAGTTCAACCTCATGGACCTCTGACCAGTGCTCATGAGCAAAGCACCAAACACCCAATCCTCCCCCCCCCCCCCCCCCCCACACTCTGACATCTCTCCATTAGTGCACATGCTGAGCATGTGTGTGTAATTCAGGCTTTTCCTTTGGTGGGATTAATAAAGTAATAATATACATTATTATAGAACAGTCTAGGAAGTTCATAAATGTCATCACTTTACTGTAATGCAGCCTTTAAAAGCAGGAAAAAAACACCACTTAATTCATATCACGATATTAAAATATCCAAAATCTAAGACGATATGTACTCTCATGTCAAGATATTGATGTAATGTTGATATATTGCCCAGCCCTACTCTAGAAATCCTTCTCTGACTGCGTCTCCCCACCAGATCACGGTTAAAGGTGAAAACCCTCCGACTCCCCCGTACATGTACGGAGACGTGCTGTCCCCCCCGCTGGGCTCCCTGGAGGTCACCGTGGCAACAAGCGCCGTACCCCGACCACAGACGCAGCTCCAGACGCCGCTACCGGCCCCGATCCCGGCGGCCATCGGTGGGATCCAGACGCAGGCTGCAGGTAGGCTCACGCCCTAGCTCTCCGAATGTCGGAGGCCGCACGAGTCAAACTGCTACCGGGACCCGAGTATCGAGACGATATCGTGACCTGAGTATCGAGACGATATCGTGACCCGAGTATGATATCGTGACCCGAGTATCGAGACGA
>NC_045739.1:24439802-24444183 GCF_008692095.1 Etheostoma spectabile | reverse complement strand
TATATATATATATATATATATATATATATATATATATAAATATATACACATATATATATATATATTGTGTAATAAGAGATACTTGTTACGGTACTTTTGACATGTTCGTTTCTCCTTTTGTTCGTATGAGTTAATGATTTGCGTTACTTCCTAGCTTCCCCTAGGCATAAAACTGATGGGTCGCAACCCATATTCTTTGCGTCACCATTGGTTGAGCTGTTGCTGGGCACATTAGGCAAATTTAAAATTTAACATAGTTCACCAATGTTGAACAGAGAGGAACAATATGCTTCTTCACACAGTCACAGCTGCCAGTTTTATCTTATCTCACTCTGCAAGCTCGACACTCCCGTGTCTCGATTTTCTCCCTTTCTCGAGGTTTCACATCTTCACGTGATGACTATTTCACAGTATAACTTTGGACAGTTCCCACAGGTTAATACAATATGGACGGGGGTTTACAGATAACGTACATCAGTACAGCTCTCGTTTTCCCAGGTAATCTTCACCTACTCAGGTATTCTGTATAGAGGACCTCAGGGCAGACCCACAACACAATGGAGGGGTTGTGTATGTCCCATCTGGTGTGGGAAACTCTGGTTTAGTCTCGGGAAGTTGATTTCGATCATAAATCCCGGCCCTAATGTGCATGTTGCTGTTAAAGGAGCATTACACAAAGGGTCCCAACACCAGAGCTACTTTGCCTTGTGTGCGTGATTCAAATTAGAAAAAACTAATTTGTTTAAACCCAAATAACACTGGTGTGCGGACATGATGGAGTGCCTCATCTTGTATTTGTATTTCAAATCATTTCCCTAGTTGTGCAAGATTTTCCACTCCAGTACTGAGGTTGGATGAGACTTGTTGACAGCTGGAGTATCCGAAAGTGCTGCAGAGCAAGGCAGTTAAAAGCCTCAGTCAAGGCCTCTCTTTAAAGTCGACCTAGTGGCGTCACTGGTTTGAGATTTGGCGTTTATTTGGGCTTTTTTTGAAGAAATGCAAATAGCTTGTGCTTTTGTAGCACCTGGAATTAACCCTATTGAAAGAAGTTTTATACATAATTTATCTGCGTTCTGTTTAGTAATGCATTGAAGCACGTAGTTCCTTCATAAGTTATGCAGTTCTTCATCCTGCCAGTAGGGGGCTACCTGTGTCGTGAGTTGTCGTTACAAAATACTGTAACACATGCGAGAAGAAGACACGTTTGCAGAGGAGATGAGTCCGTGAAATAAAGAAGAAACACGTTTTTGTGTGTCCGCGGTAGTGAACTCTTGAACTCGCTTTTGTGATAAATCCTAAAGAAAAACTGACTAAAACTGAACTTTTATACACTACTATCAGCGTCTCCGTATGAGTGGTGTAACACTTTATATGAGTTATGTTTATTTTTGCATATAGTTTTAGACAAAACACACATGCTTGTGCAGCATTGCTGTGGGTGTATTATCAATAAATATGACATTATTATGTTGATTATTGGCATAAGTAAATGTCATGAGGGCAGAAGCGTCTGGACTTTATTTGAGAAAATGTATTTTGTCAACTGTATAAGTATAAATAATGTTTATTTCTTCACAGTGTGACCCCCAGGACATATGAGAAGTGTTTTTGAGAGTAAAATGGCTTAGTTTGCACTGCTCTGTGTCTGTGATATCAATACATATCTGGAAGATTCATGTTCCCTTTTATTTATTTATTTATTTCTTTGTCTTTAGGGTCCTACAAACAACCATTTTTAACATTCAAGTGACCTCACTGCAGCACAGATACTCAAATAGCCCAGTTTGTCCTGAAAAAATGATGTTCATATCTTGACTGTAGACAACAGGGTGGATGAAGCTTTCATAGAAAACACAACCAGACGGAGAATGAGCTGTAAGAGTGACCTTAGGTCTGAGGGTTGAGATGAGTTCTTTTATGGGGAATGAAAGGCTTGATCCGACAAAAGTAGGTCATCGCATCATTGTGCAGACAAGTAGTCAAATTGCTTCTTTTCGTCCGTCACCCATATTAGTTTCTCAAGGATCTTGAACTCAAAATATTTATGAAATTCTTTCTTTTTCTTCCTTTCTCTGCAAGCAGGCCCAAAGGCCCGAAGGTTCTTCCTCATCCGTTGACTCCAGTATCGTCTTACCCGCTCTTGACAATGACGTCAATGCTGCTGCCAGTCCTGCCGTTGTTTACCTTCTTCTGGTCCGTTGCCTTTTCCTCATTAGCGACGCGTCTGGTCAAGAGGAGACTGCAACTAGTGTTGCGAGCGCCACGCGCGAGTATAAATAGTCACGGTGATCCCACGACGTCACACTGTCGCGCGAGTTCAGTGGTCTGAAATATGATGTCTGAAAACTTAACTAAATAAGTTCACATGCACTTTTATTGTCCACTATTATTCTGAATTTGATACAGTTATGTAAACAGCATAGTTCGTTTGGATGTCCCAGATAAGACGTGGGATACGTCTTTATATTATTCTGGTTTCAGAAGCATTCTTTGGACATTTGCTATCTGGGCGCCATCTGGTTGCCATCTGGGCGCTATCTCGGCGCTATCTGGGCGGTATTTGGGTGATATCTGGGTGCTACCTGGGTGATATCTGGGGGGTAATCTGGGCGATATTTGGGAATATTCTGGGCGGGATTTGGGTGATACTGGGTGCTACCTGGGTGATATTGGCGGCCGGTATTTCGGCGATTACTGGGGGCTACCTGGTGATATACTGGGTGATATCTGGGCGTATTTTGGGTGATAAACTGGGGTATTCCGGGCGATATTGGGTGATATCGGGCGGTATTGGTGATATCTGGGTGAGCTACCTGGGTGATACTCGGGTGATATCTGGGTGATATCGGGCGGCTATTGGGTGCATATCTTGGTGATACCGGGGGGTATGGGCGGTATGGCGATATCTGGGTGCTACCGGGTGATATCTGGGGCGGTATTTGGGCGATATCTGGGTGCTACCTGGGTGATATCTGGGTCAATCTGGGCGGTATTTGGGTGGTATCTGGGCGATATTTGGTGATATCTGGGTGATATCTGGGCGGTATTTGGGTGATATCTGGGTGCTACCTGGGTGATATCTGGGTGATATCTGGGTGATATCTGGGCGGTATTTGGGTGATATCTGGGTGGTACTCTGGGCGATATTTTGGTGAATCTGGGCGGGTCTGGGCGGTATCTGGAAAATCAGACCAGAAATGATGGAGGAGATTGTACACATGACGAGTCCAATAAATTTAGATTAAATGCAGCTTGATTCAATTATTGAACAAGGAAGATAACCAAGGGTACACACACACACACATACACACACACACACACACACACACACACACACACACACACACAGTGAACATGAAACATTTGTGTTGTTTTCTCCTCCAGTTCTGCCGGCCTCGGCCACGTTAAAGGCCAGCACCATCCTGAGCACCAAACCTCCCATCCAGCCCAGACCGGTGTGTGTCACCACCCTCCCCGTCCCCCAGACCCCCGCGCCGGCCAAGACCCTCATACTGCAGGGCCTCCCCTCCATGGACCAGACCAGACCCGGTAACGAGTTTTGGTCTGAATCATTTTTTTGGGGAAAACGCTGACTTGCTTTGATGTCTGATGCGTCTCCTCCTGTCTGTCCTCCTCCA
The DNA here is from genome assembly GCF_008692095.1 of Etheostoma spectabile. Lineage (NCBI taxonomy): Eukaryota > Metazoa > Chordata > Actinopteri > Perciformes > Percidae > Etheostoma > Etheostoma spectabile. The sequence goes on along the minus strand of NC_045739.1, from coordinate 24,440,545 downwards.
GTGGTCTTGTCCCAGTCCGTCTGTCTCGGTTCGGCTCCGGCCATCGTCAAGATGGAGCCCGTCTCCCCCAGCATCCCCCAGCACTGCGCCAGCCCCACAGCTCCGCCCAGCGGCAAACCCATCGTCCCGGCGACGGCGCCGTTACCCGGCAACACCTCCAACGACATCGACGTGAGTAGGCCGGACGTACCGACACACGCCGGTCGTCAGATCACAACCGAAGTTCTGGTTCCAGTACCAAAAGATGTGGGTTTTTTATACAAGGAAACGCACCAACGGTCTTAGTGCATCAGTGGTGAATTAAGAACTTAAAAAAAATATTTCATTTTAAAGATAAATTTATTGATCCCTCCAGCAAGAAAACATGTAGTAATGAAAGTAATGATAATACATTAATATCTTACATACTTTGACTCTGAAATGAGATGCTCACACACCTGTCAGGTTGTCCAGTAGCCTTAATACGTTTACCGTATACCGTGTATACGTTTAAATACAGGGGGCATAAGTATACACCCCCTATGTTAAAATACAGGGGGCATAAGTATAGTCAGAAGTCCTAATGTGTCATCCTCCTTCACTATGTTACAAAGGACAGGGTGCACCCACAGATAAAAGCTACGGCCCAAAAAAAACTATTAAAAGACAGGGCATTAAGTAACACCTCCCCTATGTTTAAAGTATAGGCATACAGTATAGGGACACCATCCCCTATGTTAAAAACAGGGCAGAAGGTATACACC
>NC_045739.1:24435935-24439777 GCF_008692095.1 Etheostoma spectabile | reverse complement strand
ATACCCCCCCTATGTTAAAATACAGGGGCATAAGTATCACCTCCCCCCTATGTTAAATACAGGGCATAGAACAGTATACACCCCCCTATGTTAAAATCAGGGGCATAGTATATCACCCCCTATGTTAAAATAGGGGCATAAGTATACCCCCCTAGTGAAATACAGGGCATAAGTTACACCCCCTATTTTAAATATAGGCATAAGTATAACACCCCCCTATGTTAAATAACAGGGCAGAAGTATACACCCCCCTATGTTAAAATACAGGGGCATATATAACACCCCCTATGTTAAAAATACAGGGCATTATACCACCCCTATGTTAAATACAGGGCATAGTAAACCCCCATGTTAAATACCGGGGCATAAGTAAACCCCCCCCTATGTTAAATACAGGGGCATAAGTATACACCCCCCTATGTTAAAATACAGGGCCATAAGTATAACACCCCCCTATGTTAAATACAGGGGCTAAGTATCCACCCCCCTATGTTAAAAACAGGTGGCATAAGTTACACCCCTATGTTAAATACAGGGGCATAAGTACACCCCCCTATTGTTAAAATACAGGGGCATAAGTATACCCCCCCTATGTTAAAAGACAGGGGATTTCAAGGAAGAACATTTATGTATTTATGAAACATGATTCATTCACATGAAAATTGTTGTCCTTAAAGGTTGGATTTTCCTAATTTTTATGAATTAAGGCATTAAGTCATTTTCCAAAAGATGATTTTTTTTTAATTCCTGTTTTTAATCAACTTTAGCTTGAGGGGGTAAACTTATTCTAGCCCCTCTATAACTGTGGTATATGAACATGTTTCCCTCATGGTGTGGGTAACGTCTTTCTTTTTTTTTTCCTTTTATTTCTCTGTTTACTCTCCTCTTTCTGTCTTCTTATCCTCCTCCTACCTTGGGTTTCAACATCCTCCTCTTCCTCAATTTGGCCCTCCTGTCTTTTTCTTCATCACTGCATGTTCCCTCCACCCCATCCGCAATCCATCCCTCTTGTTTCTTTCTTGCCCCTATGTTAAAATACAGGGGCATAAGTATACACCCCCCTATGTTAAAAGACAGGGGATTTCAAGGAAGAACATTTATGTATTTATGAAACATGATTCATTCACAATGAAAATTGTTGTCCTTAAAGGTTGGATTTTCCTAATTTTTATGAATTAAGGCATTAAGATCAATTTCCAAAAGATGATTTTTTTTTAAATTCCTGTTTTTAATCAACTTTAGCCTTGGAGGGGTAAACTTATTCTAGCCCCTCTATAAGCTGTGGTATATGAACATGTTTCCCTCATGGTGTTGGGTAACGTCTTTCTTTTTTTCCTTTTATTTTCTCTGTTTACTCTCCTCTTTCTGTCTTCTTATCCATCCTCCTACCTTGGTTTCAACATCCTCCTCTTCATCATTTTCCCTCCTGTCTTTTTCTTCATCACTGCATGTTCCCTCCACCCAACCTCATCCTCATCCATCCTCCTTGTTTCTTGGAACTCTTCCCTCCGGTCTATTTTCATCCCTTCTTCCTCCATCTCTTTCCAATCTTCCCCCCACCCCACACTCCACGCGGTGCAGATGAAGGTGCTGAAGCGGCAGCAGAGGATGATAAAGAACCGCGAGTCGGCGTGCCAGTCCAGGAAGAAGAAGAAGGAGTACCTGCAGAACCTGGAGGCCCAGCTCCGGGAGGCCCAGCAGGAGAACGAACGCCTCCGCCGGGAGAACCAGACGCTGAGGGAGAGACTGGCCGGGAAAGAGGTGAGGGAGACGAGGAAGGGACTCTTCATCTTCTCCTACTTCAATAATTCAGCTCGGGGGGGGGGTTAGAGTCTGTAGAGTAGAGTACAACAGCTGCTGATGAATTCAGTTAAAGACAACAGGTTGAACAGCAGGAAGTAACTCTGAGAAAACACAGCGAGGGGAGGGACGGGAGATCCAGACTGACCTGCAGAGCGCGAAGCATTCAGAGAGAGAAATCTGATAATGCTGCCAAACCTGATTTGGGGGGGGGGTGGGTGTGGGGGGGGGGTGGAGCGCAGGAGCTCTTCCTTGTAGTCGTGTGGTTAGCTACAGTAATTAGGGGGTGGGGCAAAAAGCATAGTATTTTTGCTAACAGATGTCATGCATTGTGGTGTCTGTGTGTGTGTGGTGTGTGTTTGTGTGTGTTTGTTGTGTGTGGTTGTGTGTGGTGTGTGGTTAAAAATAATACAGTGGTAGCTTAACCCTTGTGTGTCTTCCTGTCAAAATTTCAAATCAACACATTGTTCTTCTTTACGTTTTTGTCCCTTTTTTTTTCAACACTTTTGACGCTTTTTTTCAATGTTTGTCCCTTTTTTTTTTACGTTTTCTACACCTAAGTACACTAATTTTGTAACTTTTTTTTACAGAATTTTTTGGGATTTATGGTCATAAACCTCATTTATGAAATTAGACCTTATGTTTGAGTTAGAAAAGCAGAAATTAGGAATTATTGAGACTAAATTAATGGAATGGATGTTGATGATAATCACACGACTGGAATATGTCAACTTTTACTCAACAACTATTCAACAACACTTCCATTGTTTTACAATGCTATAAAATAGAATAAACCACAAATTAAAAAGTAGAGATTTGTACTTGGCAAAGCAGCGTGGGACATCCATAGTTATTTTTGGGGAATTAAAAGAACATGTGATATAGGACAACATGGGGACAACATGGGGACAACATGGGTACAAACATGGGGACAACATGGGACACACATGGGGACAACATGGGGGCAACATGAGGCAACATGAGGACACATGAGGACCAACATGTGAATGGGGCAACATGGGTGGCAACATGGTGTGGCAACATGGGGGCAACATTGGGGCAACATGGGGGCAACATGAAGGCCAACATTGGGGCAACATGGGGCAACATGGGGGCACATGGGGCAACATGAAGGCACATGGGCAACATTGTGGCAACATGGGGCAACATTATCCACATGAGGGCAACATGAGGGCAACATGAGGGCAACATGAGGGCAACATGAGGACATCATGAGGGTTGTTAAAGTATCTTTTATTATGTGCAGTATTTACCAACATGCAGCTTAACTTTCCTCTCTCTGTGTTTTCCAGGGCAGCGACTCGGCGAGCAACAAGAGAGCCGTGTGCGTCATGGCCGTCCTGCTGTTCATGACGTTCAGCTTCGGACCCGTCAGGTACCGGCTCACTAAACATCTCCGTCAAACACCAGAATCTGCTTTATTTGCCATGTTTGCATGAAGAAGCAAGGGATTTGACTTTGGTTAATCTTTGATTTCACACTCACTTAACATATGAAAATCGAAAGGACAGTAAGAAAAATATGTAAAAAAAAATATATTCTTAACCCTTGGGTTGTCCTCCCGGGTCAAAAAAAACGACAAATATTTGACATTTTTCTTCCCTTTTCAGACTTTTTCTTTTAGTTTTCACTAAGACCACCTTACTAGTTTTATACTTTTTGGAATTCATGGTCAATAACCCTCATTTATTTAGAAGTATACCTAATATTAGAGTTAAAAAAGAACACAACCTCCATTTAATTCATTTTCTCCCTCTCGCTTTTCTTTATTTTCATTTTAGTTGATTTTTTTTTCTCAAATCAGTTTATTATCTGTCTTGTCCCTCATGTTGTCCCCATGTTGTCCCCATGTTGTCCCCATGTCGTCCCCATGTTGTCCTGAATCAATCAGTTTATTTTGTTGGGATTAAACCAAACATGATATAGGACAACATGAGTAACAACATAAGGACAACCTGAAGACAACATGATAGCTACGACATGGTTGCAACAACATGTATATTGGACATCAATTTTTTGTT
>NC_045739.1:24433397-24435479 GCF_008692095.1 Etheostoma spectabile | reverse complement strand
CGCCGACAACATGAGGGACAACATGAGGTCAACAGGGGACAACCAGCACCCAACGCTCTTTGCCAAGTACAAATCTCTACTTTCATTAATTTTGGGTCTTATTCCTATTTTTACTTATTAAACCCATATTTCAGATATAGACATTTTATTTAAAGCTCCCTGTCTCGTTGTCTCCCACAGCATCACAGACAGGAAGCTGTCGGGCCTGCAGGACGGCGTGGTGTCGTATACGGGACGGCGGCTGCTGGAGTTCGAAAAACAACAACAACAACAACAACAACATAAGCAGCAGCAGGCGGCGGCTCAGCCAATCAGAGTGGAGGACCGAACGGAGACAGAGGAGGACGCAGGAGACGAGGCTGCGGACGCCTTTCAGTTCAGGTGAGACGGCTCGGACGAAGACAAGGTTGAGTTTCACTCTGACGACGTTCATTTCATCAACGTTCCCCTCGGTCTAATTTAATTTAAGAAAAACCTCAAGCATTTTAATTCAGTTCTCATCTTATTTGCTGTCATCTGCGTAATATTCGTACTGCTCCTTTAACCCCGTTTTTTAATGAGTTGAGCAGCTGCATTTTCAGAAATGTGTCCGTCCCCACTCGGTAAAGTTGATGATTTGAATGTCCTGACACTTCAGTTTGTCTAAATCGCTTTTGAGATATTTTTTTTTTTTAATCACTTTTTGATGCTTTTTCCACACTTTCTTGACAATTTTGAGATATATTTTGTATCACTTTTTGATGCTTTTTGACACTTTTTATTTACGCTTTTTAGATAATTTTTTATCACTTGAAAAAACTTTTTTGACACTTGAGATATTTATCACTTTCTGATGCTGTTGGACACTTTTTTTATTGAGGCAAATAAATCCCTTAAAATTGGATAAAGTAGTGATCTGATCTGAACTTGCAAGAAGTGTTATATGGAACCATCCATGTAATATTTGGATGAAAGAATCACAAATTTCAGATGTAGAAACTCTCAAAAACGGGTCAAATTTGACAACAGGAGGGCTATAAAAAAGATTGTTTGGGCCTGACAATTAGTGTGTGTGTGTGTGTGTGTGTGTCTCTCTCTCTCTCTCTCTCTCTCTCTCTCTCTCTCTCTCTCTCTCTCTCTCTCTCTCTCTGTGTGTGTGTAGGAATTTGAGCGATGTGTTCAGTGACATGAAGGATCTGGTCCTGCAGGACATCGACCGATACTTCAGCTCCTCCGACTGCCGACAGTTCAACCGCTCCGAGTCTCTCCGGTCAGTCACACCCCGGCTCCTGAAATACAACGTCCATAACTTAATAATGTGTTTCTCCTTCTCTGGTCCTCCATCATCTCATTCTCCTTCCAGTGCTCTTAAAATACTACTTCCTTAACTTTATAATGTGTTTCTCCTTCTCTGGTCCTCCATCATCTCATTCTCCTTCCAATGCTCTTAAAACACAACTCCCATGACTGTTCACTGTGTTTCTCCTTCTCTGGTCCTTCTCCATCTCATCCTCCTTCCAGTCCTGCTTCTTATCAGATTAACAAAGACTTCATCTAAAAACACATTTTACACACTTCTAGTCACACTTGCAGGACGTGGTGATTGATTTCTTTTTTAAAGCTATCTTTCACGTCTACTAACTCGTTGCAAGAGTGACGAATTATCTTTGATTTTAAAAAGGACGCAAAAGAACGTCTCCCGGTTCCAGCGAGGAGTCGAGGAGTTCTCAGATCAGATCTTGTGATTTCCTTTGTCTCAGTTGAGTGTTTCTGTCCTCCAGGCTGGCAGATGAGCTCCGGGGCTGGGTCCAGCGACACCAGATCGACAGGAAGAAGTCTGGAGGGAAACCAAAAACCGCCAAGAAGGCCAAAATCGCCCAGGTTCAGTATTCCCAACTTGTATATAATCAAATATTTGTTATTGTATTTTATCCTATTATTATTTCCTGTATATTGTATCGTAGTATTTCATTTATATTCTGTGTTGTGTGACTGATTTTGATGCTGTAACACTATAATTTCCCATTTTAATGGGATCAATATCTATCTATCTATCTCTCAAGACATCTATCCATCTAGACATCTATCTATCTATCTAGACAT
>NC_045739.1:24432238-24433372 GCF_008692095.1 Etheostoma spectabile | reverse complement strand
AGCAGCTATCTCTCAAACATCTATCATCTAGCACATCACATCTATCTATCTATAATCTAGACATCTATCTATCTATCAGCATACATCTATCTATACCTAGATTCATCTTATCTATCTAAGACACTCATCTATCTAGATAGCCGATCTAGAAACAGCTTATCGAGCGATCGAGACAGCGGAAGCGATCTATCTAGAAATCGAGCTAGCGGCCAGGAGAGACAGCAGCGAGCGATCGAGCGAGCGAGGAGGACACGAGCGAGCGATCGAGGAGCTTAGCAGATCTAGCTAGCGATCTAGACATCTATCTATCTAGACTTTTGTCGAGGCTATGTATCTAGCGAGAAATCGATGCGAGCGAGCGCAGCAGCGATCGAGTAGCGAGCTATCTAGAAGCTAAGACATTGAGCTAGCCGAGCGATACTAGTCTAGAGGTGTCAGCAAACCCACGAATCGTAAAGCATAAATGTTTACTATTATAATAAGAATGTATTGAAGGGTTTTATTAGTATAAATCTATCTATCTATCTATCTATCTATCTATCTATCCATCTATCTATCTATCTATCCTCGTCTTCCTGTTAAAGCCAACGCTCCTTTTTCCTCTTTTTCATAAGCCTGTTTTGATGGGTTTTTTTTTATAATTCAACAAGTTATTCGATCAGTTTCTTGTTTGTTTTTTTGACATAAATGAAAAAGTAAGTGAGTTTACAAGTAAAACCGCTTTTGCACATGTGAGAAACCTTAACAGGTTACACTTTGCTTGAAGGTATCGGCGTAAGAGTGACATGACATGTCATGAACGTGTCATAAACATAAACAAGGCATCATCGTTCATGACATAACACTTCTTTTAGTGTCATTGGGTTACGTCATGACAGTGTCATGTGTTCATGACAGTGACGTCACTCTTATGTAGATACCTTCAAGTAAAGGGTCACCCCTTAATATTATGTGATAATATATACCCCTAAATATTGGAGGTTTTTCTGTCGTATGGTAAAACTGAGCAGAATGCGGTTGCTAATGATTGAAGTTCCCTTAGAAAGAGACATGACTCATTACAAATTTTCCATTATCCGTGTTTCCATTAATCGTGTTTCCATTATCCGTGTTTCCATTATCCGTGTTTCCATT
>NC_045739.1:24431167-24432019 GCF_008692095.1 Etheostoma spectabile | reverse complement strand
CATTATCCGTGTTTCCATTAACCGTGTTTCCATTATCCGTGTTTCCATTAACCGTGTTGCCATTAACCGTGTTTCCGTGTCACTTTGTCGTTGCAGAAAGCTCAGCTGAGGAAGACGAACTTCTCCAGATATCTGCCGATTCAGGCTCACCGCTCCTTAGAAAGGTGACGCACACGCTTCCTCACACACTCCTGACACCAGTTACACAAGTTTCAGTCCGAGTGTCAAGAGAAATGCAAAAAAAAAGCTCTGTGAAACTGAAAGCTCGACTCTGTACTGAAAGTCAACCGGTTGGTTTCTGTCAGCTGTGTGGAGAGAACAAAACTGGCTTTATTAAGCTCAAAAAGAAGGAAACAGGACAAATTCAATTAAATTTTATTTATAGTATCAATTCATAACGAGAGTTATCTGGAGACCCTTTACAGATAGAGCAGGTCTAGACCACACTCCAGAATTTACAAGGACCCAACAGGTCTAGTAGTTTCCTCCAGAGCAGCAACAGGGCCACAGTGGAGAGGAAAAACCTGGGACAGACCCAGACCCAGACCTAGACCCAGACCCAGACCTTGACCCAGACTCTTGGTAGGCGGTGTCTGACGACTGGTTGGGGTTAGAATGAAGAGTGGCAATAACAGTCCCAAAAATATAGTTTGTATAGTATTCATGGCATAGCAGAGCCCTGTGCGCCTGTACAAGGCCCAGCAGGACGTGCTTGATGTATCAGGCTGTAGCAGGCCTCAGCAGTACGGTAGCAGGACGTGCAGGACGCAGCAGGACGCCGCAGGACGTAAAACATTGCGTCGTCAGGCCGTACAAGGACGTAGCAGGACGTAGCAGTACGTAGCAGGGCGT
>NC_045739.1:24402500-24431067 GCF_008692095.1 Etheostoma spectabile | reverse complement strand
TTTCCTCAAGAATTGCTTTTGGAGGACTTATATATTCAAAACTCCAAATTTGGCGGGCGCATCAAGTTCTGGGTGAAAATTTACGTATTTAAGGTTTCGGGAATAGGCGCACAAAAAGGCTCGCTAGCGCCACCTACAAATATTACGAAAATTCAGCCCCTGCACTATGTTATCGTAGACTCACGAACTGGTACACATATGTAGCATGGCAGGGCGGACTAAAACTCATGGTCGCCCCCCCTAAACCCAACAGGAAAGTCCGCCATTTTGTTTGAATGTGCGAAATTAGTGCGATTTTGCCCATTTCCACATGTCGTACTTTAACGAACTCCTCCTAGAGCTTTCGTCCGATCAGCTTCAACTTGGTGTGTGTCATCTTAACATGTTAACGATGAAAAGTTATTAAAAGAAAAACTTTTCGTCATAGGGCGTGTGGCCGTGGCGGGTCGGCCATTTTGTGCAATTCGCCACCGAAACAGGAGTGGGTGTAACTGAGCGTACGTTGTCCGATTAGTCGAAACTTTCCACGATTCATCAGAGTCCACCCCCTGACGACATCTACATGCCGATTGGCTCAAAGTCATAGCGCCCCCTAGTGGCAAACAGGAAGTAGGCCTAAAAGAAAAGGTGCTATACTTTAACGAACTCCCTAGAGATTTCATCCGATCAACTTCAAACTGGTATGTATCTCCTAAGATGTTACCGATGAAAACTTATTAAAAGAAAAACTTTTCGTCATACGGTGTGGGGTGGCATGGCGGCATTTTGGGTGTTTTGCGATGAAGATGAAATTGGCTGTAACTACAGTGTACGTTGTCGTATCGCTTGAAATTTCCCACAACACCAAGAGTCCAGGCCTGAGGACACCTACAGGCCAATATGGATTTGGAGATAGCGCCACCATCTGGCAACAGGAAATATAGCTTATTACAGGAAGTGAGTGTAACTTGAGTGACATGTCCAATGCCTTGAAACTTTTCAGGATTCATCAGGTCCGCCCCTAACGACATCTACACGCCGAAATTCGCTCAAGTCATAGCGCCCCTAGTGGCAAAGGAGTAGTTCTAAAGGACAAGGTGCTATACTTTAACGGACTCCCATAGAGATTTCATCAGACGACTCAAATTCAGTCGAGTCATCTTAAGATGTTGAAGATGAAAAGTTATTAAAAGAAAAACTTTTCGTTTTAAACGGTGTTGTGGCGTGGCATGGCGGCCATTTTGAGGTGTTTAGCGATCACTGTTAAAATGGCGGTACTACAGTGTACTTTGTCAAATCTGGTTGAAACTTTTCAGGATTCATCAGAGTCCGCCCCTGACGACCATCTACACGCCGAAATTCGCTCAAGTCATAGCGCCCCTAGTGGCAACAGGAAGTAGGCCTAAAAGACAAGGTGCTATACTTTAACGAACTCCTCCTAGAGATTTTATCCGATCAACTTCAAACTTGGTCTGTGTCATCTTAAGATTTTGAAGATAAAAAGTTATTAAAAGAAAAACGTTTCGTCTACGGTGTGGGGTGGCATGGCGGCCTCTTGAGGGGTTTAGCAATGAAAAATTTAAGTGGCTGTAATACAGTGTACGTTGTCGTATCGCTTGAAATTTCCCACAAACACCAAGAGTCCGGGCCCTGAGACCCTACAGGCTTATATGGACTTTTGGAGATAGCGCACCACCTGGCAACAGGAAATAAGCCTATATGACAAACATCACCCGATTTACATGAAACTTAGAACGTGTGGTCTACATGTGACAGTGAGGAGGCCCCTATATTATGACCACCCCCAGTCACTCCGGCACGCCCCCTTTCATAACATTTAAAACCTTTTAACGTAGATACTTATGTGAGGTGTCATTGAATCAGCAGAGACTTTCCTTTTATTGGTGATGTTTGACCCGCCCCCCTATGATGCGGCCACGCCCCCTTTCCAGATAAGGAGCTGTATGACGTATAGGCTTGTGTGAGGTATCAATGAACTCAGCAGAGACTTCCTTTTTTATTGGTGATGTTTGACACGCCCCACTATGATGCGGCCACGCCCCTTTCACAGATATGACTTGTAGACGTATAGGGTTGTGTAAAGGGATCAATGAAGGGGAGGGGACTTCCTTTTTTTTTGGTGACGTTTGAACCGCCCCAATATGATGCGGCCACGCCCCTTTCACAGATAATGACGTGTATGATATATAGGCTTGTGTGAGTATCAGTGAAAATCAGCAGGGGGTTTACTTTTCATTTGGGGACAATTTTCAGGGTACGAGTGACGCGCAAATTTCGCGGGTCGCAAGGGAGGCGTCCGCCAGTAACCCCGACTGGCGCGGGTAAGCGAGGGCCCTCCATCGCTGCTTGCAGCTTTAATTCTCTCATTAAAATGCAATTTATAACATTTTTGACATGCGTTTTTCTGGATTTTCTTGTTATTCTGTCTCATATACATATATATATATATATATATATATATATATATATATATATATATATATATGGGGATAAAGCATGTGATTATTAGATGAGGTGTAACTTTACCAGATCTGGTCTTGGGGAGTCCTGGGGCGTTCTGGATGAAGTCGGGCGTAGCGATGGCTCCGATCTTCTCCCGCACTGGGAACGCCACAAACAACAAAACAGGTATTATTATTACTCTTTTATAGATTTTTAAGGTTATTTTTTGGGCATTTCAGGCCTTTATTTGACAGGTGAAGACACGAAAGGGAGAGAGAGAGGGGGGGGGGGGGGGGGTTGTCAATGTTTTTGGTCACTTTCTTCTGCACTTTTTGACGTTTTTGTTGCGTTCCCCCGTTTTTTAAAAGCTTTTTCCGTTATTTTTGTTTGTTTATCCATTTTTTTTCTTCCAAATGCGATAAAATTTAATAAAACTTCTGAATTCGAAGAAAGTAGGGAACTGCTCCTGTGTTTTACTTTTAAAGAGCGTCGGATGGAACCATCCACGTTATTCGGTTTAGACATTTTGATTGACAGAAACCCAAATTTATAATATAGAAACCTTTAGAAAATGGGTCAAAATGTGACCGTTTGTCACGAGACGAGAAGAAAGAACGTCACGTGTCGGTCAGTCCGACATTAAAACATAACATGGATCTTCTTGTTTGTTTCTATTCTATCTAGGAGAATAAATACTAAATAAATATAAAATATCAATTCTAGGGAAAAGAACCGATTTTTACAATTGTCACACACTAAAAACAAAGTCACAATACATCCGATTTTTAGACACAACTACGTCACCTTTGGCTGAAATAAGCATCACATCCTGTCCATATCTGTGCAGTGGGCTCACTAATTAGTGCTGATGGTATAAATCTTCTTTTTCTTTAGTGTATTCATCTTTCTCCCTGATATAAACCCATTTTAGGGCCCATCTCCCCGACCCGGCTGCCTCTACCGACCTTGTTTTTTGAGCTCGGCCTCCAACGTGCGGCTGTAGGTCACGCCGTCGGTGAGCGTGACGAAGCAGTAGAGGCTCTCTCCCTTCACGGGGTGAGGTCGGCCCACCACGGCGGCCTCGGCCACCGCCGCGTGCTCCGCCAGGGCCGCCTCCACCTCCGCCGTGCTCAGCAGGTGGCCTGGAGGGGACAGGGGAGCCACAAGGGGGGGGGGGGGGGTTATAGATCCCAGGCGCCCAGAGAGCTCAGCTGGTAGAGCGGGCGCACATACTGTAGATAGACTGGTTCAACTAGGACCTGCAGCCCTGCACTGCATGTCAAGCATAGTGTGTGTCCCTGTGTGTGTAACAAGCATAGTGTGTGTCCCTGTGTGTGTAACAAGCATAGTGTGTGTCCCTGTGTGTGTGTAACAAGCATAGTGTGTGTCCCTGTGTGTGTGTAACAAGCATAGTGTGTGTCCCTGTGTGTGTAACAAGCATAGTGTGTGTCCCTGTGTGTGTGTAACAAGCATAGTGTGTGTCCCTGTGTGTGTAACAAGCATAGTGTGCGTCCCTGTGGTTGTAACAAGCATAGTGTGTGTCCCTGTGTGTGTAACAAGCATAGTGTGTGTCTTTGTGTGTGTAACACGCATAGTGTGTGTAACAAGCAGAGTGTGTGTCCCTGTGTGTGTAACAAGCAGAGTGTGTGTCCCTGTGTGTGTAACAAGCATAGTGTGCGTCCCTGTGTGTGTAACAAGCATAGTGTGGTCCCTGGTGTGTAACAAGCATACTGTGTGTCCCTGTGTGTGTAACAAGCATAGTGTGGTCCCTGTGTGTGTAACAAGCAGAGTGTGCGTCCCTGTGTGTGTAGCAAGCATGGTGTGTGTCCCGTGTGGTGTAACAGCATGGTGTTTTGTCCCGTGGGGTGTAACAAGCAGGTGTGTGTCCCTGTGTGTGTGTAACAAGCATGGTGTGTGTACCTGTGTGTGTAGCAAGCAGGTGTGTGTCCTGTGTGTGTAGCAAGCATGGTGTGTGTCCATGTGTGTGTAACAAGCAAGTGTGTGTCCCTGTGTGTGTAGCAAGCATGTGTGTGTCCCTGTGTGTTGTAACAAGCATAGTGTGTGTCCCTGTGTGTGTAACAAGCATGGTGTGTGGCCCTGTGTGTGTACAAGCATGGTGTGTGTCCCTGTGTGGTAACAAGCATGTGTGTGTCCCTGTGGTGTAACAAGCATAGTGTGTGTCCCTGTGTGTGTAACAAGCATAGTGTGTGTCCCTGTGTGTGTGTAAAAGAATGCCCAGAATGCACCAGATCCTTTCTTTCCGTTGACCATGGTCACTTTTTTTTTTTTCTTTTTCCCCAAAGTGTTTTTATTTTTGTAATGTTGACATTTTCAGCTTTTATTTCGACGGCTCATTTTTTGGGACAAAAATCCTTTTTTTTTTCTTTTCTTTTTTTTCCTGAAAACGGGTCAAATTTGACCCGTGGACAACACGAGGGACAGGGCCCCTGCAGCTAAACTCTTTATTGTTGTCTTTATATAAGAAAGACAGATTACTAACAGACACCAAAGCAACGGTTTCTCCTAGTTTAGGCGATGTGAAGCGCTCGGCCTTACCGGAGACGTTGAGCATGTCGTCTATCCTCCCCGTTATCCAATAGTAGCCATCCTTGTCTCTACGGCAACCTAAACATCAGGAAGTAAAGATCAAACAAGTGACTGACAAGTTTAGCGTTCGCATGTATGCCCCCTGTATTTTAATATAGGGGGGTGTATACTTATGCCCTGTATTTTAACATAGGGGGGTGTATACTTATGCCCCCCGTATTTTAACATAGGGGGGTGTGTACTTATGCCCCTGTATTTTAACATAGGGGGGTGTATACTTATGCCCTGTATTTTAACATAGGGGGGTGTATACTTATGCCCCTGTATTTAACATAGGGGGTGTATACTTATGACCCTGTATTTTAACATAGGGGGGTGTATACTTATGCCCCTGTATTTTAACATAGGGGGGTGTATACTTATGCCCCTGTATTTTAACATAGGGGGGTGTATACTTATGCCCCCTGTATTTAACATAGGGGGTGTATACTTATGCCCCCTGTATTTTAACATGTATTTAAACTTGTGAGCACAACTGTAAATACAACAAACAGGACATGAAGGAAACAAAAGGACACAACAAAAGAGGGTGGGGTCTCTGGGTCTCGCTCACCGTCCCCCGTGACGTAGTATCCGGGGAACTTCTTGAAGTAGGTAGTTTCGAACCGCTGCTGGTTCCCGTAGACCGTCCTCATCACGCCGGGCCACGGCTGCTTGAACACCTGCAGGACGCAGGAGACGCAGAAACACATCAACACACACAGGGCGGGGTTTCTGCAGCTTCTAACAGGTCTAAGACTGAGACTGGATCTCAGTTCTCTATCTCACCCCCCCTAGGGTAGACAGAGGCTGTAACCCTATTTGAATGGGCAATTTGACCCGAATACCACCAGGTTAAAGCCCGAATAGCCCCTCGTTACCCAGGGACACGACTGTCCCAAGTTGAAGACACACGCCTACAATACATAATGATGTAAAGAGTGCACATAGATTAATATCATGATAATAATATAATAATGATAATATGATGATATGATTATAGATATAATAATAATAATAATCATAATGAGTAGGATAATGATCCGACAGTAACGGCACCACGCACTAAAAAATCACACGCACAACAGAGACACCACACACACCCAACAATAGCATGCATGCAACGCACACACACAAAACACACACGCACACACACAAAGCTGCATGCACACCATGCACACAACGCACATCACACACACCACAGATAAGTATGAATAGCACCACTACATCAAACACAGATAATAATAGCACCAACACATACACAGTATAAATGCACGCACACACACCACACACACAACCACACACACACACACACATAAGGATAACTGCACACACAACAAACACACACACAGATAAGCATGCAGCACACACACACACACACAACAGAGAACACAGCACATGAGGATAATGAATATATAATATAATTAATAATATGATAATGATGAATAATATGATATATGATGATAATAATATAATAATAATGATGATGATAAAAATGATATAGTGATATAATGAATAATAATAGTGATATGATGATGTAGAAATATAATGATGATGAGATAGATATGATGATAATAATATAATAAATATAATAAAATATATGATATAATAATAAATAATGATGATAATATATAATAATAAAGATAAGATGATAATAATAGATAATATAATATGAGATAATAATATATATGATGATGATAATAATAATAATGTGATGATGATAGATGATGATATAATAATAATAATGATGATGATGAGATAATGAATGATGATGATAATAATAATAATAGTGAGTGATGATGATGTAATGTTTGATGATGATAATAATAATAGTGATGATGATAATGATAATTGATTTGATGATGATAATAATAATAGTGATGATGATGTATGATAATAATAATATGATGATGATGATATAATATGATGATATGATAATAATAATATGATATGATGATAGATGATGATGATAGGATGATAAATAATATATAATGATGATATGATGAATAAATAATATGATGATGATGTGATAGATATATAATTGAATATGATGATGATAATATAATATGTGATGATGATGATAATGATGATGAGATGATGAATAATAATATGATGATATGATGATATATAATAATAGTGATGATGATGATGATATATATGAATGATATATAAATATAGGATGATGATAATAATAATGATGATGATGAATGATGATAATAGATAGATGATGATGATGATGATAATAATATGAGGGATGATATTGATGTAATAATATAAAAAATGATGATGGATGAATATAATGATGGATAAAATAGATATGATGAATAAGATAAGAATGAATGAGATGATATATATGATGATGAGATAATAAAAGAGATAATAATAATAATGTGATGATGATGATGATGAGATGATAATAATAATGATGATAATAATAATAATAATGATGATGATGATAATAATAATGATGATGATGATGATGATAATGATGATAATAAAATAATGAGTGATGATGAGAGTGATGAAATATGATGATAATAATAAATGATGATATGATGATAAATAAAATGATGATATAGTATGATGATAAATAATAATAAATAGATGATGATGATGATATATATGATGATATGAATAATAATAATGATGATGATGAAATAATGATGTATGATAATAATGATGATGATAATAATAATGATGATAATAATAATAAATATGATGATGATAATAATGATGTGATGATGATGATGATGATGATAATAATAATAATAATAGTGATGATGATGATGATGATGATGCTCACCAGGTATCCTTCACTCGCTCCCTCCAGCTCCTCTCCAGACTCGTTCAGGACGGCCGGCACCACCCCGAAGAACGGGAACGTCTGCAGGACAGAGGACAGACAGAGGACAAACGTGTGTCTTCATTCACTTTCGTCAATAAGAATTGTGTCTTCATTGTCCTGCATTTTAACCCTTGTGTCGTCTTAAAAATCAACACTTTTGTTGACGCTTTTAATCGATGTTTTGAACTTTTTCTTATGATTTTGTCCCTTTTTTCAACACTTTTGACACATTTTTTTACGTTCAACACTACGCAACACTAACTTATTAACTTTAGTTTTACAGTTATTTTTGGAATTTATGGTCAATAAACCTCATTTATAGGAAATTATACCTAATGTTTTGAGTTAGAAAAGCAGAAATTAGGAATTATTGAGACTAAAATTAAAGGAATGGATGTTGATGATAATCACAGACTGGAATATGTCAACTTTTACTCAATACTATTTCAACAACACTTCATTTGTTTTACAATGCTATAAAATAGAATAAGACCCAAAATTAATGAAAGTAGAGATTTGTACTTGGCAAAGAGCGTTGGAATCAATCATGTTATTTTGGGGAATTAAAAAGAACATTGATATAGGGAAACGGGTATTTGACCTAAACTACACACACATGCTCATCCATGCACTAATGTAGAGTGTGTGTGTGTGTGTGTGTGTGGGGGGGCTGCCCATGGAAAGGCACCCCGAGCAATTGGGGGTTCAGTGCCTTGCTTAAGAGCACCTTGGTAGTGCCCAGGAGGGGAACTGGCCCCTCTCCAGCTACCAGTCCACCACCATACCTTGGTCCGTATGGGGACTTGAACCACAACCCTCTGGTTCCCAACTCCCTACTGACAGAGCTACCCCCCCCCCCAAAGAGGAGCTTGATGTGGTTTTGAATGTCTTCTATGTCTTTTTTCTACTTTTTATTCATTGTCTAGTCCCGGCTGCAGTTAAAGTGTCTTTGAGTTTTTATTTCTACGTCGTTCACTCACCGCTGATCCTGGTTTCATGGGTGTGGCTGCAGGGAGAGGAGTCAGCACATGTCCACCCTGAACACACAGAAAACATCCTGTCACCATGGTGTGTGTGTGTGTGTGTGTGTGTGTGTGTGTGTGTGTTTTGTGTGTGTGTGTGTGTGTGTGTGTGTGTAATGTTATGTACATTAGACATTATGTCCACCCTAAACACACAGAAAACATCAGTTAGAAACGGCTTTTATCCACCATGGTGGGAGTCAACTGCTTCAGAGTGTGTGTGTGTGTGTGTGTGTGTGTGTGAAGTGAGTGTGTGTGTGTGTGCGAGTGTGTGTGTGTGTGTGTGTGTGTGTGTGTTTGTGTGTATGTGTGTCAGTTTCTCTGCTCCTCATATCTAAAACAAACTCCCAGAAACCTGCAGATCCTTCTCTCAGTTCTTCTAAATCGAGGCAGTAGACCTTTTTCTTTTTGATGTTGCCTTTCATTAAATGACTGCTCATTTCATTAATGTTTAATTTCTTATGCTGCACTGTAACTTTTACTCTTGTGTTTTATGTGATTTAATGTTTTTATTTTGAACTATCTATTCATGTGCTTTATCGGTTTTATGATTTTATTTTGTTGAGGACAAGGAATAAGTTGTGTAACACAGAGAAAGACAGACTCGTAGGGTAACACTTTAAAGAAAAAGTGTGAATGTGTAGTGTTGAAAACAGCCACGAAAGGCAGCGCTAGATCGGCTTAATCAGTGAGAAGAAGAGTCCGAGGAGACGAAAGGTAACGTCTCTACAAATAGAGTCGTGAAGGGTAGAGACACTGAGGGGGATCACCAAAGGAGCACTAACACGGACTAATTAGTGGGAAGGTAGTCTCAAGTTTACACTTGTGTTTCATCTATTTCGTGAATTTTTTGGAGGACAAGGAATAAGTATAAAGGTTGTGTAACACAGAGAAAGAGAGACTCGAAGGGTAAGACTTTAAAGAAAAAGTGTAAATGTGTAGTGTCGAAAACAGCCACGAAAGGCAGCGCTAGATCGGCTTAATTAGTGGGAAGGTAGTCTCAAGTTTACACTCGTGTTTTATCTTTTTATTTTTATTTTTAGCATACCTGTGTTTTATCTGTGTAACTGATTGTGTGTAAAGCCCTTTGAATTGCCCTGTTGCTGAAATGAGCTCCACAGATAAAGCTGCCTCGCCCTGCCTTTACTACATCTCGACTACAGGATGCCCCTCGGTGGACTTCGGGTAACTCACGGTTTCCGTCTGCCAAAAGGTGTCGACTATTGGACACCTCTTCTCCCCCACCACGCTGTAGTACCAGTGCCACGCCTCGGGGTTGATGGGCTCTCCCACCGTCCCCAAAACCTTCAGAGAATCTCGCTTGTACCTGCACAGAAGAAGCCGTTGACCACAGAAACCAATGGAAATGTCGCCCTTGCATACACAACACACACCAGCGATGTGTGTTTTCACTGTGTGTAGCAGCGAGTGTGTGATTGTGTGATTGTGTGACGGTGAGAGACTCACTTCTGCACCGGCTCCCGGCCGTACTTCATCAGCAGCCGGATGGCGGTCGGAGCCGTGTAGAACTTGGTGACGTGGTATTTGTCAACGATCTCCCACATACGGCTCACATCAGGTAGGTAGGCAGGCCCTCAAACTGACGCGCACACACACACACACACACACACACCACACACACCACACACACACACACACACACACACACACCACACACACACCACAGACAGACAGATAAAGACAGACTCTCACACAAAGACACACACACACACACACACACACACAGACAGATAGACACACACACATGCACACACAAAGAGACAGACAAAGACAGACACACACCACAGAGACAGACACACACACACACACACACACACACACACACACACAAAAGACTCTCACACAAAGACACACACCACACACACACAAAGACAGACTCTCACACAAAGACACCACACACACCACCCCACACCAATTTTAACAACTTTTCAGACTTGGTCTTTTTCTAGGTCCGGGCCCTAGATTTTGCGTTGTGCTCACAAATTGAACTTTAAGAAAATTTGTAATAAATTAAAACTTCCAACATAATTCCCAATACAGAGAGTCCGACCGTGTGTGGTGTGTGTGTGTGTGTGTGTGGTGTGTGTGTGTGTGTGTGTGTGTGTGTGTGTGTGTGTGTGTGGTGTGTGTGTGTGTGTGTTTGTGAAGGGGGAGACAGTTAAATCAGACTCCGTGGTGAGTGAAGCCGAAGCAGAGCGACAGACACAGAGCACTTTTTAATTATTTAACTTAATAAGGCAAATAAAAACGCCGATAACAATCAACTGCAACTGCCAAAAAGCCCCCCCCCCGCCCCCCCAATGAGCCGCACTCACCAGGATGCTGGTGCGCCGTTGGCCAGCGGGCCGTAGGTGATGTAGGAGTGCCCGTGATCCAGCCGATGTCCGCAGTGCACCAGTACAACGTCGTCGGGCTGATAGTCGAACACCAGCTTGAAGGTGATGGCGGTGTAGAGCATGTAGCCACTGAGCGTGTGCAGAACACCCTGCAAACCAGAGAGAGAGACGGGAGGCTGGACTTCAGTTTCTGGATCATACTGGATCATAAAAAATCCTTTAACTATGTAAATATCGTGCATATATCTACACTTCTTATATTTCTTTATTTATATTTCTACTATGATATTTATATACTTTGTGCAACTGTAACACAGAAGTATTTCTGATTCTGATCACATAGATACACAATAGAGCATCTGTATTCATTTGTGTGTGTGTGTGTGTGTGTGTGTGTGTGTGTGTGTGTGTGTGTGTGTGTGTACCTTGGGTTTGCCGGTTGAGCCGCTGGTGTAGAGGATGAAGAGAGGATCTTCAGACTCGCACCACTCGGGTTCACACTCGTCTGACGCTCCACGGACCAGGGTGTGCCAACACAAGTCCACCTCGGGGTTCCACGGGACCTGAAAAACACACAAGACACACACACAACAAAACACACACACACACACGCATGCACACAAAAACACACACACACGCATTACAGAGAGAGAGAGACAGACACACACATCCCACACCGCACGCAAAGAAACACCCCAAAACGCAGAGCCCACACACACAAAGAAGACACCCCACACACAAAAAACCACAAAAAGAAAACGACCACCCCCCACAACAAGATAGCATGCACGCACCACGAAACACACACACACCCCAAAACGAAAAGACCCACACACATGCACAAACATACACAAAGACACACACATGCAATGAGACACCACACACACACACGCAAAGAGAGACACAAAACCGCGAAGAGACACACACACAAACACAATGTACAGACACACACAATAACGTAAGAAGACACACACATGCACACACAAACACACACACACACACACAAAGAGAGACACGAGATACGCATGCACACACAAACAGACATCCAGACAGAAATGAACACACAAATTTTCCAAGTTATCAATACTGTCGATCAGTCGCTAGACAATAACAACACAAACGTCTACAATCTAAAACACAACAGTGAAAGAAAGTTATTCTGACAAACTAGTGAGGAGGTGAGTGACGAAATAAAGAGTTGTTATTTGTTAGTTTCTGTGTGTCAGAGCTGGGTCCCTCTGATATTAAACAGCATATTACAATATTAAACAATATGAAGCCCAATGTTAGACACAAAGCCTGAAAATCTTACATAGAGATAAAAGAGGAAAGATATGAAGAAAGATTGAAGGTTATAAAAAGAAAAGAAGTAGACATAAACAATTAGTAATGAAATTAAAACCTTTCCAATTACTTAAAGTGCTTTGCATCAATCTCATTTTCCTCAATGTGCCTCTGGCCCCGCCTACATCAGATACACCGATGTGATTGGTGCAGCTCGCCTCTGGCCCCGCCTACATCAGATACACCGATGTGATTGGTGCAGCTCGCCTCTGGCCCCGCCTATATCAGATACAGCGATGTGATTGGTGCAGCTCGCCTCTGGCCCCGCCTATATCAGATACAGCGATGTGATTGGTGCAGCTCGGCTACCAGAGCATAGTTAATGAGCAGCACTACTCGAAGCCAGAGTAACTCGCTGAGCAATTCAAATTGTGCTTCGTGAGAACTCTGGATTTTCCATTGAAAAGAGCTATTTTTTAAAGCTAAAAAAGAGCTATTTTTAAAGCACTGTGGCCTCAGAGTAAGAAGGTCCCGGGTTCGGACCCTGGTCCCGGGCTTCTCTGATTCAGCTTGCATCTTCTCCCCCGTGTCTTCGTGGGTTTTCTCCGGGTTTCCCCTAAAACCTGATCCCCCCCCCCCTCTCTACCGAGCTGAAGTGTGGCGAGGGGCTGGCGTCGTAAGGGTGCCGTGCATCACCCGGGTGGTGCTACCTTTGGGTAATAGAAGTTCTCCCCCCCCCCCCCGAAGACCTTTGAGTGTCTATGATGACTTTATAAATGTAACTGATGCCAAGTGCGAACATCAGATACAGACAGAGCCAAACTGTTAGTGTTAGTACACATTTAACCCTCGTCTGGTATTCAGGTCTTTCCTTGTTTCCTGTGATGAACATGCATTCCTGACTCGGCTCAGAACATTATTCTGGATATGACCAATTACACTACAGGCCAAAAGTTTGGACCCACCTTCTCATTCAATGCGTTTCGCCCATATACATTGTGGATTTTCACTGAAGGCATCAAAACTATGAATGAACACACGGGGCTTTATGCACTGTGGCGACTGAACAAAATCATCTTGTTTTATAGTTATAATGTGAATATTTGAGACCTTGAGAAATGAAGGAAAACCAACTAATGAACTATGTTAAACTTAAGCTTGCCTAATACGCCCAGCCACTGCTCAACCAACAGTAAAGCACATAATATGACATACTAACCCACATTTATGTAAAATGACTATATGCTACACCCGGTTTTAACCGGCAGAGAAGGGGATGAGAGCTTGGGGAGACTGCTGACTGATTTTTTTCAGTTTTCATCCCCTTTGCAAAGCACAAAAAGCAAATCTGTGTCCGTGAGTAATTTTTTCCCCTCGAGGCTTTGAACCTAACAGTGCTTCACAAAAAAAGTGTGAAATAACTAAAAACTTATATATCAGATACAGCGATGTGATTGGTGCAGCTCGGCTACCAGGGCATAGTTAATGAGCAGCGTTACTCGATGTCAGAGTAACTCGCTGAGAAGATTCAAACAACTCTGGACAATAACGACAGCTACTTTTTAAAGCTAAAAACAGCTATTTTTAAACCTAAAAAGACAATAATAACAGCTACTTTTTAAAGCTAAAAAGACAATAAAAACAGCTATTTTTTAAAGCTAAAAAGACAATAACAACAGCTGCTTTTTAAAGCTAAAAAGACAATAACAACAGCTGCTTTTTAAAGCTAAAAAGACAATAAAAGCTCTTTTTAAGCTAAAATAGCACTTTTAAAACTAAAAGACAATAAAAGCTGCTTTTTAAAGCTAAAAAGACAAATAAACAAAAAGCTGCTTTTAAAGCTAAAATGCTACTTTTTTAAAGCAAAAAGACAAAAAAAACTGCTCTTTTTTAAAGGGAAAAAGCTAAATCTTTTTAAAGCTAAAAAGACAATAAAAGCTGCTTTTTAAAGCTAAAATAGCTACTTTTTAAAGCTAAAAAGACAACAAAAACAGCTGCTTTTTAAAGCTAAAAAGACAATAAAAGCTGCTTTTTAAAGCTAAAATAGCTACTTTTTAAAGCTAAAAAGACAATAAAAACAGCTGCTTTTAAGCTAAAAGACAAAAAAAAAACACTCTTTTTGAAGCTACAAAGACAATAAAAACAGCTGCTTTTTAAAGCTAAAAAGACAAAAACAACAGCTACTTTTTAAGCTAAAAAGACAATAAACAGCTCTTTTTAAACGCTAAAAAGACAATAACAACAGCTACTTTTTAAAGCTAAAAAGACAATAAAAACAGCTGCTTTTTAAAGCTAAAAAGACAATAAAAACAGCTGCTTTTTAAAGCTAAAAAGAAAATAAAAGCTGCTTTTTAACGCTAAAAAGACAATAACAACAGCTACTTTTTAACGCTAAAAAGACAATAACAACAGCTGCTTTTTAAAGCTAAAAAGAGCTATTTTTTAAGCACTGTGGCCACATAGCAAGAAGGTCCCGGGTTCGAACCCTGGTCGCCCCGGGCCTTTCTGATTCAGTGTGCATCGTCTCCCCGTGTCTGCGGGGGTTTTGTTCTCGTTTAACAACAAAAACAGTGTAAATAGTCGTGAAAATAAAAACACATTGAATGAGAAAGTGGGTCCAAACCTTTGGCCTGCACTCTGTGTTATCTCAATGGTTTGAAATTGAGATAAAGACAATATTTGTCAATAGATTCTGAAGTAAAGTTTTATGTCAGATCTGTTTTTAAAAAAAACCAAATAAGTCCCGAGGGACACGAGAGGGTCCCGAACATGAAGACAACACAAGGGTTAACACAGCGTATTCCAGCGAGTTCACATGGTTCAGGAAACACAAGCACCTCCATCTTTTACATGTCTGTAGACTTTGGTCTAAATGTTGATGTCAATTCTGATTCTCCTGCAAACATGTTTCATGAAATCTTCCAAATTTAGCCAATTTGACATGTCATTTTCAAAAATGAATCATGATTTACGACTTGATTTGAGTTTCGCCGTGTCAGCAGATACTACGTGTGGAACGGTACATGTATTTATATTAGATTTAATTTGATTTAATTAAGAATTCCTTCCACAGGAAAATACATCCAATACAATCGAAGATAAAAACACAATAAAGTCCAGGGCTTATTTCACCACAATACTGCACTAAGTGCAACCTGCACAACTGGTTTATCTACATATTTATCACACTATTTAAGAAGTTTTTGCATTTTTGTATTCTCAACTTGTACATATTCAAATATTATTTCTTGTATTCTATCCTTTATTATCCATGTTTTAGGTCAGACCTCTCTATAGTAAATTATAGAGCGGTTTTGACCTGCTCTATCTGTAAATTATAGAGCGGTCTAGCCTGCTCTATATGTAAATTAAGAGCGGTCTAGACCTGTTCTATGTAATTATAGATGGTCTAACCCGCTCTATCTGTAATTATAGAGAGGTCTAGACCTGCTCTATCTGTAAATTATAGAGAGGTCTAGACCTGCTCTATCTGTAATTATAGAGAGGTTTTAGACCTGCTCTATCTGTAATTATAGAGAGTCTAGACCTGTTCTATATGTTTAAATATAGACGGTCTAGACCTGCTCTATATGTAAATTATAGAGCGGGCTAGACCTGCTCTCTCTGTAAATATAGAGAAGTCTAAACCTGCCTATATGTAAATTATAGAGTGGTCTAGACCCTCTATCTGTAAATTTTAGAGAGGTCTAGACCTGCTCTATCTGTTTAAATTTTAGAGAGGTCTAGGACCTGTTCTATATGTAATATAGAGCGGTCTGACCTGCTCTATTCTGTAAATTATAGAAGGTCTAGACCTGCTCTATATTAAATTAAGAGCCCGGGCTAGACCTGCTCTCTCTGTAAAAATTTTAGAGCGGTCTAGACCTGCTCTTCTGTAAAATATAGAGCGGTCTAGACCTGCTCTATTGTAACTATAGAGCGGTCTAGACCTGCCTATCTGTAAACTTAGAGCGGTCTAGACCTGCTCTATCTGTAATTATTTGAGCGGTCTAGACCTGTTTATCTGTAAACTATAGAGGGGTCTAGACCTGCTCTTCTGTAAATTATAGAGCGGTCTAGACCTGCTCTATCTGTAAACTATAGAGCGGTCTAGACCTGCTCTATCTGTAAACTATAGAGCGGTCTAGACCTGTTCTATCTGTAAACTATAGAGCGGTCTAGACCTGCTCTATCTGTAAACTATAGAGCGGTCTAGACCTGCTCTATCTGTAAACTATAGAGCGGTCTAGACCTGCTCTATCTGTAAACTATAGAGCGGTCTAGACCTGCTCTATCTGTAAACTATAGAGCGGTCTAGACCTGCTCTATCTGTAAACTATAGAGCGGTCTAGACTGCTTACACTTCTAGTATTTTTTTGCATTTTTGTTGTGTTTTCCCCTCCATTGTACCAAACTCGTACTGAACCGTGACGTCTGTACCGTTCCACCTGGAGCAGACACTGTCCAGATGTTCCTTTGTTTGTAAATAAGTGGAGAAAACCAAGAGCTCTAATTATAATATTCATATAAATAGAGGTTTGTTGGTATTTCCATGTTCACATGCGCTCAGAACCGTCAGAAATCACAGGAATGACAAAGCGCCGTCGCTGGGTCCAAATAATAAATCAGTTACAAATGTGCAGAATTCTAGATTTAACGTCACGAAAGACAGACAGAAACACAATAAATGCCCCTAAAAAAATCTAAAAATGGTGCTTTATGTTTGTTGTTTCCACCGTGCAGCAGTGATGGGAGGAGTCTGCTCGTGGGCGACATGTTCCTTTAAAAAAAAAAAAAAAACACAAAAAAAAAAAAGGGTGGTTTGGAGGTTTATACCTGCGGGACAGGACGCGTTCTCTTTACTCTGCCTGTCTGTTTCTCCTGCTGGACGGGGGGGGAGGAAGAGGAGGAGGAGGAGGAGGAGGAAGGAGGAGGGAGGAGGAGGAGGAAGGAGGAGAAGTTCACAAAAGGGGGATTGGTTATGAAAACAAAACAAATTAAAGAGCCCACAATTAAAAGAAAAACAGGGCGTCACCTCGGGTTGAGAAGTTAAGGGAAGCTTTAGGAGTCCTGGATCTTCACAATCCTACCTACGGCTAACATCACGACACCGCGATTCTCCGATAATCAATATGTTGCTAGACAATCATATATCGGTCCAGCGTTGAATACTAAAGGCCCGTGAAAAGGTTTTCTCTCTGTATTCACCGTGTCCCCAAACTGAGAACAGGTTTTTCAGTCTACAAATGAAAATGACACAACTACAGATCCACTCTGGGTCCAGACTTTGGACATTTAAAATGTGGCTGAAGCATCTGTTATGTTAAATGTCAAAAAAAAACGTGACACAGATTTTTTGTTTTTTTTGTTTTTTTAACAACGAAAATGTTGAAAAAAGGGGACACGAGCTTACAGAAAAGCGACAACAACTTGGAAAAGGCACAAAAACTTTTAAAAAAGCTGAAAAAAAAGAACTTTTTCTTTCCTAACGCGCCATCTCGAGACGCCCTGAAACAGCGACGCTGGGACATTTTCTAAATCAAAATATGGATATAGCTTTATGCCACAGCCTTGATTCCCGTTTGAGGTGTTGGCCTGGTCTGGAACGGCCCAGTCTGGGTTTCTAGTTGAGGGTTTACCTGCAGGTCGGGGCAGGGCCGCTTGGCGGGAGGAGACTGGGAGCCGGGAGGAGCGTCCCCTGCGTCTTTGGACAGGTGCTTCAGCATGATGCACCTCTGGATGGGGAAACCCCTGCAGAGACACAGAGACACAGAGACACACGGTGTCACCGCCTCACACACAGCAGGCACAGGACCAGCGGGGGGGGTGTGTGTGTGTGTGTGTGTGTGTGTGTGTGTGTGTGTGTGTGTGTGTCCAGGTCCCATAGAGACATTTGTCTTACTGTTTAGCAACTATATATAACATGGAAATGTGTGTGTTCACTTGTCTGTGTGTGTATATGTGTGTGTGTGAGTGAATGTGTGTTACGTGCGTGCGTCCGTGCATGTGTGTGTCCAGGCCCCGTAGAGACATTTGTTTTAATTTTTTCAAACTAATTGCCAACTAATATCCTTGGAAAAAAGTGTGTTTTTATTTGTCTTTTTGGGGGTTTTATTATATATTATAAAAATATATAAAATATATATGTGTGGGGAATGTGGGGTGAGTTTTTTGTGTCCCATAGGTGTAATGTGTTTTGTGTGTGTGTGTCGTGATGTGTGGGTGCGCATGGTTTTATCTGTGTTGGGGTGTTGTGGGCCCAGGCCCCAAGAGACATTTTTTCCTTAATGTATAGCGACTAAGTGAAAAAATTTTGAAAAACAGGGGAAATTTTTTGGGGTTCACTTGTTTTTGTTTGAAGTAGTGTGTGTGTGGGTGTGGGGGTTGTGTGGGTGTGTGTGTGTGTGTGTGGTGTGTGTGTGGGGTGGGTCTTTTGAAAGCTTACTTTTCCCTGAATTTTGCAGGGGGCTTCCGTCACAAAACCCTTCAGGTTGAACCCTTTATCTCCCCGATGGGAAACCATCTGGGGGGACGGAGGACAGACGGGAGAAAGGGAAAAGTTTTAATTATTAAATTATATTTTTACTCGGGGGCGGTCAAAAAGAAAATCCCCCCCAAAATGGGAGTGTGGGGTGTGCATTTAAAACTACGTAACCTAAATTTTATTAATTTTAGTTTTACGTTTTTTTTTGGAATTTGGGCTCAAAAAACCCTTTTTTTTAAAAAAGGAAATTTTACCTAATTTTTTTATTTAAAAAAGCAAAAATTTGGGAATTTTGAGCCCTAAAAAAAAAGGGAAATGGTGTTGAGAAAATTTCCAAAAAAGACGGGGAAAATGTCAACTTTTACCCCAAACCCCATTTCAAAAAACCCTTCCATTTTTTTTAACCAAGGTAAAAATAGAATAAACCCCAAAATAATGAAAGTAGAGATTTGTACTTGGGCAAAGAGCTTTGGAATTCAATCATGTTTTTTGGGGGTTAAAAAGAAAATGATTTAAAACCATGGGGACAAAAGAGACAACTTTGAAAAAACAGGGGAAAAAAACTTTGGGGACAACATAAAAACAAAAAGGAAAGGCCCAAACATGGGGAAAAAACATGGGGAAAAAACGGGGGGGCAAACATGGGGGAAAAAAGGGGGGCAACTGGGGGAAACAGGGGGCCCAACCTTTTGGGGAAAACATGGGGAAACGAGGGAAAACTTTGGGAAAACCCCCAATGGGGGGGAAAAACATGGGGAAAACCTGAGGGAAACCCTGAAGCCCAAAATGAGGAGAACAGGGGGGGGCCAAATGGGGGAAACGGGGGGGCCCACATGGGGCAACATGGGGGCCATGGGGGCCCCCGGGGGGCAACATGAAGGCCAAAAAGGGAAAACATGGGGGCAACTTTGGGGGCAAAAATTGGGGGAACAGGGGGGAAAAACATGAGGGAAACCCATGGGGGAAACATGGGGGCAAAGGGGGAAAAAAACAGGGGGGCCCCAAATGGGGGAAACCAGGGGGAAAACAGGGGGCCAGGGGCAACTTTAAGGGAAACCCTGAGGGAAAACATGAGGGAACAGGGGGACAAAATGAAACAACAGGAGGGAACATGGAAAACAGAGGAGAACATGGGGGCCCCCAAATGGGGGCAACTGGGGGCAACATGGACAAAAAGGGGGAAAACAAAAGGACAACAGGGGGGCAACATGGGGAAACGGGGAAACAGGGGGGAAAGGGGGGCCCAAAAAGGGGGCCCAACTTTAAGGGCACAGGGGGGGCAACAGGGGGGGGGCAACATGGGGAAAAACATGGGGGAAACCCGGGGGGCAACATGGGGGAAACCATGAGGAAACCATGGGGGGGCCCCATGGGGGCAACTTTAGGGAAAACATGGGGGCAACAGGGGGGACAAATAAAGGGAACAACATGAGG
This sequence comes from Etheostoma spectabile, assembly GCF_008692095.1. NCBI lineage: Eukaryota > Metazoa > Chordata > Actinopteri > Perciformes > Percidae > Etheostoma > Etheostoma spectabile. The sequence continues at coordinate 24,410,613 of NC_045739.1, read as the reverse complement.
AGAAACAAAAAGACAACATGAGGAGAACATGGGGGAACAGAGGGGGAACTTTGGACCCCTTTGGGGGGGGAACTGAAGACAAAATAAAGGAAACATAAAGACAACAGAGGAGAAAGGAGGAGAACATAGGAGAACTTTTGGGGAAAAACAGAGGGTTAAATCCTTTCCACTCAAGCGTATCTAATTTTTTAAAGCCATTTTACCAGGGGAGCCCACACTTTGGCATTTCCCCCTTTTTTTTGGCCCCCCCAACCCACCCTTGATTGGCTAGAAATTTTTAAATTGGTGGGGTGGAATTTAAAATGATTGGCAAAACCCCTGCCCCAATAAACCCCCTGCTGTGACGAAATTAAACACCCCGGTCCGGGTCCTCTCGCACGGGAAAACTCCGAAGGGGAAACCCCCAAACTGGCCCAAAGCCCCCCCCCCAAAAAAAACCATTTTCAGCATCTTTCATTTTTATAACTGATTTAAAAAATTTGTTTTTTTTTTTTAATTTAAAATTTTAAAAAAAACTTAAAGCCCTTTTAAAAACCAAAAACCCCTCAAAAAAAAAATACAGTGTTGCCAACGGGACGTTGCAGAGCGTCATCTGGTGGACAGACTATGCCCACGCCATCAATAAACAGGGCCGTTGCAAGAAGCGTCCTCTGTGTGGACAGGACTATGCAACAAACATCATTAAACAGGGACGTTATAGAGCGTACTATGGTGGACAGACTGAGCAACGCACATCACAACAGGAGGTGGAGAGCGTCCTCTGGTGGACAGACTATGCAACGCATCACTAAGCAGTGACGTGTAGAAGACGTCACTTGGGGGACAGATATGCAAACACAATCACTACAGAGGACGTTGTAGAGCGGCCTCTGGTGGACCGACTATGGGACGCCATCACTAACAGGACGTTGTAGAGCGTCCTATGGTGGACAAGACTATGCAACACCAGCACTAACAGGGACGTTGAGAGCGTCCTAGGTGGACAGCCGGATGCAACACATACTAAACAGGGCAGTTGTAGAGGCGCCTTGGTTGGACAGACTATGCAAACGCCATCACGAACTAGGGAAGTTGTTAGAGCGCCTCTGGTGGACAGACTATGGCAACACCATCACAAGGGACGTTGTAGAGCGTACTCTGGTGGACAGACTATGAACACCATCCCTAACAGGGACGTTGTAGAGAGTCTCTGGTGGACAGACTATGCAACACCATCATAACAGGGACGTTGTAGATCTCTCCAATACATAGGAGTTTTGTATTTAGACACCAGCCTCGGCACAAAAACATCTACAACCTGTGGAGGAAAAACTCAAGAATAGAGAACAATGTTGGAAAAAATGAACGTGAACTTCAATAAAAAAAAAGAGACAAATAATTGAAAAAGCGCTAAAAATGTTGAAAACGAAGCGCCAAATATTTCGTTAAAAATGGCGTGCAAAAATTTAGAAAAACATCTTCAAAAAAAAAAATAAGTGAAGAGAGGCGACAAAAACTCTAGAAAAAGGTAAAAAACGCAACAAAAAACCTCGAAAACACAACAAAAACGTCCATTAGTGACACCGCCCCCATAAATTTGGCCTATGTAAACAATACGGTAATGAAAATAAGAGCGTAATAATACAGTTATAAATAAAAATAGTGCAAATGTAAGTCAAAACCAAACAGCAAAGAAAACTAAAGACGTAAAAAGGACGAGTTTTGTCTCACCACTATGGAGTGGACGGCCCCGATGCGGACGCAGGCCAACATGGCTACGACCAGCTCCACCACCATCGGCATGTAGATGGAGACGCGGTCGCCCTTCTTCACCCCTGCAGACGGAGACGGGAGGACGAGCGGGTCAACGACAACACAGCAGGGACAGAAACAGAGAGACACAGAGACGGGAGGACGAGCGGGGAACTGACAATAAAGCAGGAATAAAAGGGGAACATCACTTTCTACTGCAAGACTCGATCAAGAACACGTGTAGCAGAGACCGTAACATTTAAAGCTGAATTCTCTCTAACGTCCTGCAGGGGGAGACGCCTTAAAGCTGCATTATCTCTAAAGTCCAGCAGGGGAGACTCCTAAGCTGCATCTCTCTAACGACAAGCAGGGGGAGACTCCATAAAGCGCATTCTCTTAACGTCCAGCAGGGGAGATCCTTTGAAGCTGCATTCTCTCTAACGTCCAAGCAGGAGGGAGACTCTAAAGCCTTTGCCAAAAATTCTCTCTAACGTCAGCTAGGGGGGAGACTCCTAAAGCTGCATTTCTCTGAAAAGTTAAGCAGGGGGAGACTCCTAAAGCTGCATTCTCTCTCACGGCCTGCAGGGGGAGTGACTCCTAAAGCTTGCATTCTCTATAACGTCAGCAGGGGGAGAACTCGTAAAGCTGCATTCTCCTCTAAGATCAGAAGGGGAGACTCCTTAAAGCTGCATTCTCTCTCATCGCCTGCAGGAGGGCCGAGACTACCTTAAAGACTGTGCCTTCTCTCTAACGTTCCAGAAGGGGGAGACTCTAAAAGCTGCATTCTCTCAACGGCCAGACGGGGGAGACGCTTAAAGCGCATTCTCTCTAACAGTCCAAGCAGGGGGACACTCAATCACTAAAGCTGCATCTCTCTAACGACAGCAGGGGGAGACCTCCTTAAAGGCATTACTCGTCTAAGTCCACGCAGGGGGAGACCCCTTAAAGCTGCATTCTCTCTCCCGTCCTGCAGGGGGGAGACTCATTAAAGAGCTGCATCTCTCGAACGTCCAGCAGGGGGTTTGAGGATTTCTTTCTTAAAAGCCGCCATTCTTCTCTAACTGTTCATGCAGGGTTGTGAGGACTCTTAAAGCTGCATCTCTCTAACGTCCAGCAGGGGGCGACTCCTTTAAAGCTGCATCTATCTAACGTCCAGCAGGGAATCCTTAAAGATGCAATTCTCTCTAACGTCCAGAGTGGGAGACTCCTTAACGCTGCATTCTCGTTATAATGAGTCCCGCAGGGGTGACGATGGTCCTAGAGTAGCGTCTATTGTATTCAGTCTGTAAGTCTATACAGGGGGAGACTAGTATTAAAGCGCATTCTCTCTAACGTCCAGCAGGGGGAGGGACAGCCTTAAAGATGGCGATTCTCCTAACGTCCTGCAGGGGGAGACTCCACCGGCCTCCAAAACACAAGTCTGTTTTCTATGAAAGTCTATGAGACCGTGAGCATTTATTCTCTTGATTTATTAACTAGTAAAATATTCATAATAGGTTATGATCTCAATGCAATAGTTTAAGTCTTATCAACACAGAGTGATGGCCAGTTAGTAAATGAGGCTCCCGTTTATGGTAAAACAGACGATGTAAAGCAGCTGACGCTTCAGGCCCGATCAGTCGGACAGAGGCTAGCGATGCTAACCATGCTAACACTGTGTTTTCATCTACAAAACTTGACGTATTACTTAGACAATCTATGATTTCGGTGTGTGGTGTTATGTTTCACGTGTGTGTGTGTTTGTGTTGTCTTATATATATGCGTGTGTGAGGAAGCGAGTAAACCGCATCTGGGAGCTTCAAGTACGTGACGTACCCTGGACTTCAGGACGTTGGCGAACAGAGCAGACACTCTGACAACTTTATTTCTATTTACGATATAGTTGTTGTGTACGTCACGCCAGCTCATCCCCCGCTCGTTGTCCCTTCAATAAACACACACAACACACACAACACACACAAACAAAACACAACCACACACAACACACACAACACACACTCACACACACACAACACACACACACACCACACTATTGGTGTTTTTCCATTACTGGTCCCCCCCTTGACTCCCACTGTATTACTCGACTTTCAGATTTCCATCAGGAGAAAATAATACTAAATATATTATTATGAAATCACTATTTTTCCTGCGTAGAAAAAAGTGTTTATGCAAACTTCACCACAACACAAAGGAGCGGTTAGAAAAAAAACAAAAAAAGCCCCAAATTCTGAACACGTCCGGCAGCTTTAGGCCACTTCAGCCCACCGTTGTTGGAAAATTTTATGTTTTTACCCCCCACCCCCCCGTTTTCACAAGGAGTAGTATCATCTGGAGAATTTTTTTTGTTTTGGTTGTTAAAGGAACTGTAGGCTTGCAAAAGCATCATTAGGACGCGGACAACACCAACACACACACACACACACACACACACACAATCCCCCCCCCCCCCCCCACCAGAGACAAACACACCCACACACACCACACACAGAAACAGAGACACACACAGAAACAGCGACAAAAACACACACACACACCCATGCACGCCCACTACACACACACACAGAAAACATGAGACACACACACCACACACCACCACACCCCCATGCACGCACACATACACACAAACACACAGAACACAGTAGACACACACACAGGAAACAGCCAGGACCACACACACAAACACCGAAACAACAACACACAGAACACCCCCCCCCCCCCCCCCCCCCCCCCCCCCCCCCCCCCCCCCCCCCCCCCCCCCCCCCCCCCCCCCCTGAGGCCACACACCAACACAACACACACACACAACAGAAAAACACACAACACCACCCATGCACGCACACATACACAGAAGAAACAGAGACACACACAAACACACACACAGAACACACCACACCCCAACACACAGTCAGAAACACAACACACCATGCACGCACACATACACAGAAACAGAGACACACACACACACACACACATCACACACACCCATGCACGCACACATACACACACACACACACAGAAACAGAGACACACACACCCACACACACACACACACAGAACAGAGACACACACACACAACACCACAGAGACACACACCACACACACCCATGCACGCACACATACACAGAAACACACACACCACACACACCATGCACAGACAGAGACAGACACACAGACAGACAGACAGACAGACAGAGAGACAGAGAGACAGAGAGACAGACAGACAGACAGACAGACAGAGAGAGAGACAGACAGACAGACAGACAGACAGAGAGAGACACAGACAGATTAATAGCCGTGTCTCAGGAACAGAGACATGAACGAGCGGCGACAGCGTCTCCACATCGTTGCGTTACAGCCGTGTCGGGGTCGCTCGTCTCTCAGCATCACGGCCCACAAACCCCAAAACACAACCGACAGTGACGGGAGGAGAGAGAGACGCCCCAATTTACCCACTCTGAAATATTAAACTCAAAATACACAAAGTTCTATCCTGTCATTGCATATTAAGATGACATCACTGCCTCATTCGGAGAGGATATGATGAGTGGCTGGGCCTTACAGCCCCTCGCTGTCCACCTCATGCGTTTTCATTTAGGCCATTTTTCTCGGGATCAGTATCTATCTATCGATTGTTTTTTTTTTAGCACCTTCTCTTTTTCTGTTGTAACGGCTGTGGCTCATGTTTGCAGTATTACAGGCACACACACACACACACACACACACACACGCACGCACGACGCACACACACACGCCTCGCCCTCCGCTGGCTCCCAGCTCAGAAACACTTCCAACTGAAATAAAGATCGCAATAAAAAGTTTGAGCTGAAGTGGTGAAAGATCCAGAAATACAACGTCAGCTGCTTCTCTCACTCTTACTGTGTGTGGGGTTGCATTTATGTGTGTGTGTCGCATGGTGTGTGTGTGCGCGCGTGTGTGTACTTGCATGTATTTGTGTGTGTAGCATTGTGTGTGTCTTGCACAGCTGAAAGGTCTCTGTGACCTGCGAACAGCTGATGGACTTCACAGAATAACTGACTCTGTATAAAGCTCTGACCACCCGACATGACATTCTGGTTCCCACACACACACACACACCACAACACACACACACACACACCCACACAAAACACACACACACAACACACCAAAACACACACACACACCCCACCAAAAACACCCCAAAAAACACACACACACACACACACACCACACCAACACACACAACACACACCAGACACGTATGGGAGAAGATATCTAAACTTCCTCCATATTAATACAGACAACTTAGGTCTTGTGCTCCATTGGGGGTTTAAATAACAACAGAGGACACATAATAGAAATTTAAGTGATACTCCCCCAACCCTGCGGTGTCCTGAGCACTAATCCGTTCCCCCAAATTCTCTGGGCGGGTAAAGCAGAAGAAAGGGAGGTAACCTCTCCCCTTATGAACCTCATAATGTATTATTAATTAAAAAACCTGACCAAGCGCCAACTTGCTTTGGGGAAAGAAGACTAACCCCGAGCCGCCGTGCTGCCATTTCACGGATAACTTAGTTATTCTGATACATCACTCATGCAGAAGGTCGTCGGCCATGTTGCTCCACCGGCTCATATCTGGAACCGTTCAGAGTGATAACAGCCCCCCCCGCCCCCCCCCCCGCCGCTATAAATCCCACAACAGCATTTAAACCTTTCCCAGCACTGTGGCTTTTAAAATGTGGGGGATCCACGGAGACAAAGACCAACTTTTTTGTTTTGTGGAACCCACCACACACACCACCCCACACACACACAAAACCACACACACACACACACACACAAAAACACACACACACACCACACACACACACACCACCACACACACACCCACCACACACACACACACCACCCCACACACACACAACACACACCTACCTTGTGTAGAGTCTCTAATCTAGGGGTCAAATTGTATAAGATAACCAACTGATATGGATCTTTTTTTATATTTTATTATAAATACATACACACCCACACAAACACCACCACACCACATATATATATATTTAATGTGTTTGGTCAGTTTGTCCCATTTTGCAGCAAAAACATAGAAGTGAGATGAAGAGAAATGTTTTTTAGATGAAACTGTTTCCTTTTGGGGACGTCGTTTGAAATTGGGGAAAAATTAGAAGTTGGAAAAAAAAAAAAAAAGTTATAAATTGCAATATATCGCAGAATATTGCAATATGTTTAAAATATTACAATATGTTTGATTTCACGATGCGGTGGTCTTGTGTGATGGCTGCATTGTTATGTTGGTGTAGTCTTGATTTCAGAGCTCATTTACATTTTAAAGTTGTTTTTTTTTCTAATAACAGAGACATTATAATTCACTGCGTCTGTATGTTTTATAGAAGAAATGATTTACCAGAAAAGTAAATAACCTTAGTTGCTGCCCGTCCCCTGTCAAGATTTCCCTTGAAGAAAAAGTTCCGCGAGGGGGAAACATTTCCCCCCCCCCCCCCCCCCCCCCCCCCCCCCGGGCACTCTGCTTTTAAAAAGCTCTGAGAGGTCCGAATGCATTCCTCTCTGGGGCTTCGCCTTTCACATCAGACCATCAGAGGAAAGAGCAAAAGTGATAGGGGGGGGGGGGGGGGGGGGAGGATAGAGAGAAGAGAGAGAGAAGAGAGGGAGAGAGACCGACAAAGAGAGACAGAAAGCGAGAGGGCCCGAGAGACACACAGAGGGAGAGGCAGAGCCCGAGGGGGGAGAGAAAGACTGAAAAAGACAAAGCAGACAGACAGAGAGAGGGAGAGAAGGGACAGAGACATATGGGGAGAAAAGACTGAAAAGACAAAGAGAGAAAGAAAGAGGAGATAAAGAGAGACAGAGAGAGAGGGACGAGACATATGGGTGAGAAAGAGACTGATAAAGACAAAGAAGAAAAAGAAAGAGAGATAAAGAAGACAACAGAGAGAGGGACAGAGAAAATATGGGGAGAAAGAGACTGAAAAAGCCCAAGAAGAAAAAAAAGAGAGAGATAAAGAGAGACAGACAGAGAGGGGGACAGAGACATATAGGGGGGAGAAAGAGACTGTGAAAGACAAAGAGAGAGAAAGAAAGAGAGAGAAAGAGAGACAGACAGAGACATATAGTGGGGAGAAAGAGACTGGAAAGACAAAGAGAAAAAGAAAGAGAGAGAGAAAAGAGAGACCAACAGAGACTATAGGGGGAAAAGAGACGAAAAGACAAAAAAAGAAAAGAAAGATATAAAGAGACGACAGAGACATATAGGGGGGAGAAAGAGACTGAGAAAGACAAAGAGAGAGAAAGAAAGAGATAAAGAGAGACAGAAAGCGAGAGACAGACAGAGAGAGGGGAGAGAGAGACACGAAGAAAGACAAAG
>NC_045739.1:24387500-24400000 GCF_008692095.1 Etheostoma spectabile | reverse complement strand
ATCTGTATCTGTGTGTGTGTGTGTGTGTGGTGTGTGTGTTGTCGGTGTGTGTGTGTGTGTGTATCTGTATCTGTGTGTGTGTGTGTGTGTGTGTGGTGTCGGTGTGTGTGTGTGTGGTGTGTGTGTGTGTGTGTGTGGTGTGTTGGTGTGTGTATCTGTGCGTGTGTGTGTGTGTGTGTGTCGGTGTGTGTGTGTGTGTGTGTGTGTGTGTGTGTGTTGGTGTGTGTATCTGTGTGTGTGTGTGTGTGTGTGTCGGTGTGGTGTGTGTGTGTGTTGTCGGTGTGTGTGTGTGTGTCAGAGGAAGCTTACATACCCCCCCTCTCTGGGTTAATGTCGGCACTAACCCAGCGTTGAGATCAGAGCGGCAGCGATAAGAAAATGAACCGGCGACGTCATTAATAACCGGCAGGAAGTCCAAATATGTGACGGAGCTTCTCTTTTCTCTGTCCTACAGCGGAGTAAACTGAACATCTGAACGGTTGGACGGGTAAAACACGACATGTCACGACTTCTTGGATACTTCTCTCCGTTTTCTGATGTTTAATAGACCAAATAACAAAGAAAACAGTCAGCTGCCGACCTTATTAGGCTCCTGATATCAGAGCTATCGTTCCATTATTGGGAGTAAAGCTGCGTTGTCTTGAGCACCAGTGTTGGGCAAGTTACTTCCAAAATACATACATCCATTATTTATTATTATTATTATTATTATTATTATTATTATTATTATTATTATGATAATACATTATAGATTACTAGTTACGGTCATTTGAGAGTAATTAGTTATATTACCGTCTCTGTTGTACTATAACTAATTGTAATGCGTTACACTACTTTTGATTTACTTGCACCCGAAAAAACACAGAAGAGCGTTACTCCCAACACAACACCACACACACACACACACACACACACACACACACACACACACACACACACACACACACCCACACACACCACACACACAACACACACACACACACACACCACAACAACACACACACAACACACACACACACACACACACACACACCTTTGTGGGGACCTGTCATTGACATAATGCATTCCCAAGCCCCTTATCCTAACTTTAACCCTCACAACTAAATGCCTAACCTTAACCCTTACCCTGACCTTAACAGTTACCATAACAACTAAATGCCTAACCTTAACCCTTACCCTGACCTTAACAGTACCATAACAACTAAATGCCTAACCTTAACCCTTACCCTCACCGTAACCATAACAACTAAATGCCTAACCTTAACCCTAACCCTGACCTTAACCGTAACCATAACAACTAAATGCCTAACCTTAACCCTTACCCTCACCGTAACCATAACAACTAAATGCCTAACCTTAACCCTTACCCTCACCGTAACCATAACAACTAAATGCCTAACCTTAACCCTCACCACAACCTGATTCTAACCCTAAACTAAATCTTAAACTCTCAAACAGCCCATTAAAGTTGTGGGGTCCACAAAGCTGTCCGGACCCCACAAGTATACTATGTTCCCGGTTGTTGGTCCCACAAATGTAGTTCATTCACATTTTTATACACACACACACACACACACACAACACACACACACACACACACACACACACACACACACACACTAACCAGTAGAAGGCCACTTTGTCCCCGAGCGTCCTCTCGTGGACGTTGCGGTCGAGCACGTTGTAGCAGATGTTGGTGGACGCTCCCTCCATGAACTTGACGAAGATTTCTCCTTTGGTCACGTCGAAGTTGTAGTCCAGGAACCGGCCCGCGTGCTTGGTCTTCCAGAAGAAATCCTTGGCCACGTCGGCCCAGAACTCTGAAAGACATCGGAGCATTTTAAATGTGTTGCCGAGCATCCCAACGCGCACATCACGTAATAGGGATAGTTTTTATCCTCAGGTGATCAGGTTGTTGAATGATAGCGCAGCAGGACGGAGGGCTGGGGTCTGTGTTTAGTTACTTAGCCACTGTTTATTGTGGTGGTTAAATGGTTTTATGTTTTTAAACTATATTATTGTTATTGATTGTTACTGTTGACTGGTGCTGAGAGAGTGCAATAGGGCATACTGTATTTCATTGCTGTGGTACTTGTACTAAAGTGCATTTGACAATAAATTTTGAACTTGAACTTGTGTGGCAACCAGGTGAGAAAAGGTGATTTCTAGACCACTGAACATGGCTTAAGATGACCAAAGCGAAACTAAAAGGTAGAAACTTAACAAGCAACTGGGAAATAGGGCTGTGCAATCTCTTTCCTTAGATATGATATGCTGTTACCTAATCATGCATTGACATGAGCACACAGATATTATGTACTAAGTCATTGCTAACAGAAGAACTCATCTGTCCAAGTAAACTGAACATCTGAACATCTGAACATCTGAACGGGTAAAACACAACATTTTTCACGACATCTTGGAAACTTCTCTCCGTTTTCTCATGTTTCATAGACCAAAAACCAAAAATACCAGTCAGCTGCCGACCTCATTGGGCTCCTGATATCAGAGTTATCGGCCCATCGTTGGGAGCCAAGTTGCATTTTCTCGAACACCAGTGTTGGGCGAGTTACTTCCAACATGTAAAACCTTCCAGATTACAGAAGAACTCATCAGGAGCAAAGCCTGATGGGTCTAAAAGCTTCTTTTTTCTTTTCCTCCTTTTTTGAGAACATCTTTAATAAGTTTCCAAGGGGCACAAACAGCATGAAAGGAGAGATCCGTTAAGTAAAGAATAAAAAGCTCCTTTTAGCCCTCGAGCACTAGAAATACTTCAAATTACGTAAACACTAGGGCTGTAACGATACGCGGTGTAAATCCGAAAGACACTCAGATCCACCAACAACAATGTCGTACATAACAATGTAATAAATAATTTACTTTGGCAATACTTTTCTAATTCTGAAAATACTCAAGTAGCTCAAAATGTGTACAGTGGTTAGGTTATTTTACTGGTTATACAAATACTACAGATTAATATACACATAATAAGAGACTGGATGGAGAGGTTAACATAAAGCCTAGAACATAATACATAGCAAAACATAATAATAATCACACGTAAATAAAACAATGCATTGTAATAAAAACCCTCAGAGGGGCTGAATCTGGGCAAAGTCCAATTAAAGTAGAAAGAAACTAAAAAACTTAGAAGTAAAATATTTTACTAAAATACTTACAACAATATTAAAGAGAGAAACTAAAATACTTAATAGACAAAATAATAATAAAAAAGAGAGAAATCTAAATACTTAATAGACAAAATAATAATAAAAAAGAGAGAAATCTAAATACAAGAAAAAAGAAGAATAAAAAAGAGAGAAAACTAAAATACAAGAAAAAATGAAAAAATAATAAAAAAAGAGATGAAACTAAAATACAAGAAAAAATGAATAATAATAATAAAGAGAGAAATCTAAAATACAAGAAAAAATGAATAATAATAAAAAAGAGAAAAAACTAAAATACAAGAAAAAATGAATAATAATAAAAAAGAGAGAAATCTAAAATACAAGAAAAAATGAATAATAATAAAAAAGAGAGAAAATCTAAAATACAAGAAAAATGAATAATAATAAAAAAAGAGAGAAAACTACAATACAAGAAAAAATGAAAAATAATAAAAAGAGAAATCTAAAATACAAGAAAAAATGAATAATAATAAAAGAGAGAAATCTAAAATACAAGAAAAAAAGAATAATAATAAAAAAAGAGAGAAAACTAAAATACAAGAAAAATGAAAAATAATAAAAAAAGAGAGAAATCTAAAATACAAGAAAAAATGAAAATAATAAAAAGAGAGAAATCTAAAATACAAAAAAAATAATAATAAAAAAGAGAGAAAACTAAAATACAAGAAAAAATGAAAATAATAAAAAAGAGAAATCTAAATACAAGAAAAAATGAATAATAAAAAAGAGAGAAATCTAAATACAAAAAAAAATAATAATAAAAAAAAAGAGAAAACTAAAATACAAGAAAAAAATGAATAATAAAAAAGAGAGAAATCTAAAATACAAGAAAAATGAATAATAATTTAAAAGAGAGAAAACTAAAATACAAAAAAAATAATAATATAAAAAAGAGAGAAATCTAAAATACAATAAAAAAAAAGAAAAAAAAAAAGAGAGAAATCTAAAATACAACAAAAAATAATAATAATAAAAAAGAGAGAAAACTAAAATACAAGAAAAAATGAAAAATAATAAAAAAGAGAGAATCTAAAATACAAGAAAAAATGAATAATAATAAAAAAGAGAGAAATCTAAAATACAAGAAAAATGAATATAATAAAAAAGAGAGAAATCTAAAATACAAGAAAAAAATGAATAAGAGAAACTAAAATACTAAATAGAAAAAATAATAATAAAAGAGGAAATCTAAAATACAAGAAAAAAATAATAATAATAAAAAAGAGAGAAAACTAAAATACAAAAAAAAAAATGATAATAATAAAAAGAGAGAAATCTAAAATACAAGAAAAAAAATGAATTATAATAAAAAAGAGAGAAAACTAAATACAAGAAAAAATAATAATAATAAGAGAGAAAACTAAAATACAAGAAAAAATGAATAATAATAAAAAAGAGAGAAATCTAAAATACAAGAAAAAAAGAAAAATAATAAAAAAGAGAGAAATCTAAAATACAGAAAAAATGAATAATAATAAAAAAAGAGAGAAATCTAAAATACAAGAAAAAATGAATAATAATAAAAAAGAGAGAAATCTAAAATACAAGAAAAAATGAATAATAATAAAAAAGAGAGAAATCTAAAATACAAGAAAAAATGAAAAATAATAAAAAAGAGAGAAAACTAAAATACAAGAAAAAATGAATAATAATGAAAGATAGAAATCTAAAATACTTACAAGAAAAAATGAAAAATAATAACAACAAATGTACACACAAAATCCACTACTGCATTTAAATACCAGACCGTGAACTCACCATCGGGATTCTCGATGGACTGCAGGTAGAGCTCTTTATATCGGTCGAAGCTCGGGACGTGAGCCTCCTTCCTCAGCTCCTCGGACCCGAGGAACACGTCCTCCTTCGGCGCTGTGTCGGGGATCATCTCCGAATCGGAAGAGCTCGGTTCCAGCCCCCGGTAGCGAGATATCGATCGATATGGATCGATCGATCTATCGACCGCACGCACAGATAACGCGCCAGATGATCGATATCGGCCTCAGCTGGGCGGGCGGACGGGCTCCAGCTGCAGACACACGCTGCACAATGAGGCGACGCCGCTGCGGCGCTGCGCTCATTCAGACTTCCTGGTTTTGCGGAGTGGTTTTTTGTTTTTGTTTTATTTTGTTAAAACTTCGCGTGCAAAAGCCGCGTTTGGACCGACACGTGCAGCTGGCAGCTGTGATGTGAAGCCCGGGTCGGTTCGGGTGCAGTTCCGGGTGGATGTCTCCCGCTCCTGGTGGTGTGAAGTCCTGCACACTCGGACGCGGCTGAGGGGGGGGGGGGGGGGGGGGGGGGGTGTCCTGCTAAGCTAACAGGCTAGCTAGCTCGCTAAACTCCGTTCGCGCCGACACGAGGCCCTTCCGTTTGACGCTGTGATGACGTAATATATTTTTAAGGGTTTAATTTGAGCTTCCTTTCAGTGAGCAGAGGGTTTCCTGCTGTCCGAGGGCTGCGGGGGACCAGCAGGGACCAGCAGGGACCAGCAGGGACAGACAGACCGCTACTTCTTCCTCTTCTCTCGCTTCCTCTGCTGGACCCTGCGTGCCGCTGACCAGCAGCCAATCAGAGCTCGCGGTGCCTTCACGGACTCCTCGAAAAAGCTCCGACTTCACGCAACTAACAGCGGTCAATGCTCCACGTCGTTGCGTTCAGGTGCTTAAAGGTTATAGGAAAAGTTTCATAGTAAAAAAACAAAAACAGTTTGTAACAATAGATATAGTTTGCAACTATATATAGATATAGATATATATATAAATATATATATATATATAAATACAGTTTATACACAATATTGTATATAAACTGTATTTATATATATACAGTATATATATATATATATACATACAGTATATATACAGTATATATATATACATATATATACAGTATATATACTGTGTGTATATTTATATATACACACATATATACAGTTTATATACTGTATGCGTGTATATATATATATAAATACAGTTTATATACAATATTGTGTATAAACTGTATTTATATATACACTGTATATATACTGTGTGTATATGTTATATACACGCATACATATATATACTGTATATATACAGTATATATATACACTGAATATATATATACACATAAAGTATATATATATATATATATGTGTATATATAATATATATATAATCTATATATAAATACATACATATCCCTGAATGGTTTACTCTTTGGAGAGCGGCTTGTAAAAGTTTTTGAGTGTGACAAATCTCCCTCTTCTAAATATGGGATATTGGGGGGGTGGGGGGTGCAGGGGAATATCCCCTGCACCCCCACCCCCCCACCCTCACCCCCCTAATTTCCACTTATGCTTAAAGTTGCCACTTCCCCACTGTGAACTCTGTTGTTTGTGACCACTGTAAGTTGTTCTTAAACTAACAGCTGTTGTCATTATCGATTTATCAGCCAATCGAGGGGCAAAATGGTTCCAGAGTTGATCGACGAATCACTGCAATTCCTTCTGTTGGGTGAAATGGACACGCCACAATTTTCAAAACATACGTTGCATTAGTACCAAAAGCCTCATTAATGTCGTAGTTGAAGAAAACCAAAACACACGTTGCATTAATATCAAAAGCCTCATCTATGTCTTGTAAAAAAACACACACGCAGACACACTGTGTATTCGTTTTATTGAACATTAATAAAAGGCACGAGACAGACGTCTCTCTGCTTGTTTTGTTCCACAGCTGTAGCTTCGTTGTTGTTGTTGTTGTTGTTGTTGCCATGTGCCACTTTTCTACATCTGTAGAAAACTACATTTCCCTAAACAAGCTCAGCGCGGCTGTTCAAATCTCCACATGAGTCAAACAGAAAAGTCCCTCAGGTGATCTCATGTTCACAAAATATGGAATTCATTAAAACAATCATTTTAAAATAACACGTGATTAATACCTAGAGCAGTGTTTCTCAAATGGGGGTACGTGTACCCCTAGGGGTACGTTGGAGTACTGCAGGGAGAACGTGAATTCTTATATTTTCATTTAAAAATACAGCATGTCATTCGTAATTCCTAAAATAATTGTGCTATTATAGTAAATGAATGGACGAACGAAGTGGTGGATTCTTCTATTCATATAGACTCTTTTCTACCAAACGTTATTTGTGCAGTTCAGGGGGAACTTGGCTTTAAAAACAGTTGAAAGGGGGTAAAATATTCAAAAAAACTTTAAGAAACACTGTTCTAGAGACTATAAACAATATAACTTGAAATGCACCAACAGGACGAGACGTTGAGTCATTCACAGCACAAACAGCAAATCATACAAATTAAAACGGTATCAAAAATAATCTCTTAAATAAAAATATAAAGCAGAGACAAGAAAACAAAACAGGAATGTCGGGTGTAGATGTGCCGTCGTGGTTTTCTATTCTGGGCAACAAGGAATCAGATTGGAAAAGGCCAGAGCAGGGAGGAATGAGAGGGGGGAATGTCAGAGCAGGGGAATGAGAGGGGGAACGTCAGAGCAGGGGGAATGAGAGGGGGGAATGTCAGAGTAAGGGGGAATGAGAGGGGGAAACACCAGAGCAGGGGGAATGAGAGGGGGAACGTCAGAGTAGAGGGAGAATGAGAGGGGGAAACACCAGAGCAGGGGGGAATGAGAGGGGGAATGCCAGAGCAGGGAGAGAATGAGAGGGGGGAATGTCAGAGCAGGGGGAATGAGAGGGGGAACATCAGAGCAGGGGGAATGAGAGGGGGAAACGTCAGAGCAGGGGGAATGAGAGGGGAATGTCAGAGCAGGGGGAATGAGAGGGGGGAACGTCAGAGTAGAGGGAGAATGAGAGGGGGGAATGAGAGGAAAATATATTACATTTTAACCCTTTTTGTTGTCTTCCGTCAACCATGGTCACTTTTTCAATGTTGTGGGTTTTTTTAAATGTTTTTGGTGTTTTTTCCAAAGGTTTGTTGATATTTTTAACGTTGACATCTTCAGCGCTTATTTCGACGGCCCATTTTTTGTGACAATTTTTTTTTTTACTGAAAATGGGTCAATTTGACCGGAGGACAACATGAGGGTTAAAAAAAAGAAAAGAAAGATGTGTTAAAAATGTCCTTTGACCTCAAAGGGGTTCAACAAATCAACATTGAAAAACACATCAAACGTTTTAATCCCTCCTTCAGAACACCAGACTGTAACTGTAATGGGCAAAATGTGTGAAAAATCAAAGGTTTTCTTTCTTGATTACATTGATTTTGTGATCGTTAGGAGCCGAAAATAAAAGAATCATCTCGATCACCCTTCTGCTGAATAATACTGATGTGTGTATTGTTGCTATAGAGACAACAGATGTAACTGAGGGCCAGATGTACGGACGCTTTTGCGCCCACTTGTGCGTAAAAGCACGGCCTGACTGCTCAAAAAACAACTCACAGCAACAACTGTCACTGCCCAATGTGGGGAGAGTAGTTAGAATACAAGATGCTAACGAGAGACTTGTGTAAAGTTGTTGTGTTTGATTGCTAGCTTGTAGCTAAGCTAGCAGTTATTCCAAAAACTTTGTAGCTATCTTTGATCGTTTGGTTGCTAACGTTAGCTCAAAACACCATTCAACTGACAGCCTTTGTTGTGTTTTTATGCTAACTTGTAGCTAAGCTAACAGTGAACCAACTTGGTTAAGTAGGTCCATTTTTACCGTGTTGAAATTACAGAAGTCTCTCGTTAGCATCTCGTATGCTACTTGTTGCGACTCACATCTGCACTTGACTCACATCAGGCAGTGACAAACGCTGAGCTGAACTACTCACAGCAACAGTCACTGCCCAATGTGAGGAGAGTAGCATACAAGATGCTAACGAGAGACTTCTGTAACGTCAACACAGTAAAGATGGACCTACTTAACCAAGTTGGTTCACTGCTAGCTTAGCTACAAGTTAGCATCAAACACAACAAAGGCTGTCAGTTGAATGGTGTTTTGAGCTAACGTTAGCAACCAAACAACAATAGCTAAAATCTGCCCGATGTGAGTGGAGTGCAGATGTGAGTGGAGTGCAGATGTGAGTCGTGCATGCTCAGATTTAAACGGTTTACGGCATAACGGTCATACTGAAATTTGTAAAATCCATGAAATAATAAAGTTTTCTCATTACAAACAACAACAGAAGATGGAAATCCTTTCAGAAACGTTGTAGCTATCTATGATAGCTTGATGCTAACGTTAGCTCAAAACACCATTCAACTGACAGCCTTTGTTGTGTTTGATGCTAACGTGTAGCTAAGCTAGCAGTGAACCAACTTGGTTAAGTAGGTCCATTTTTACTGTGTTGACGTTACAGAAGTCTCTTGTTAGCATCTTAGATGCTAACTCCTTGTCGCAAAGTGACGCATGCGCGACTCACATCGTGAGCAGTGACAAACGCTGCGTTCGCAAACGTACGTCTCGTACGTCTGGCCCTCTGTGTCCAACATCAAATGCCCCGTCACCAAACTCCTCCTCCAACCCCGGAGGCGTGGTTCGGTCGCAGCCGTGAGGGGGTGTCGGCCTGCGTCAGCGCATATTCTCCAGTTAATTACAGAGTCAACAAAAACATAGAGACAACAGTCAAAAAGTAAAAGTGCTACAGTGACAACGACCATAAAGCAAAACATTTGCAAGTGATGTATTTCACTTTGGTAGTTTTTTTTCTTCTTTTTTTTTCTACTTTTTCAACCTAACGCGTCTTATTCTGAAGGCGGAGTCATGCTTCCGCGTGGGTGCACCAACACCCGTATGTAGAGGTTAACGCACCGGGGGCGCTGGTTCGACTCCGCCCTGCGGCCCTTTGCTGCATGTCCTTCCTCCTTCTCGTTCCCCTTTCATTTCTTCATCTGTCCTGTCATTAAAGGCCTAAAAATGCCCAAAACAATCATCTTAACCCTCATGTTGTCCTCGGGTCAAATTGACCCATTTTTAAAAAAAATTTAATATCAGGAACTTGGGTTTCTTTCAACCAAATTGCTTAAAAATAACATGGATGCCATACGATGTTCTTCAGGTAAAATGAATGATTACTTTCACCGAATTTTGGTTGTTTTGTTGAATTTTTATGGTATTTTAAAAAAGTGACCAAAACCTTGGAAGAAATGACAAAAAAGAGAGACAAAAAGCGTTAAAAAAAACCCAAAAACATCAGAAAAAGCAAAAGATGATGGCTGATGGGAAGACAACACAAGGGTTAGAAAAAAAAAAAAATTGTAAAATAAATTATGTAACTATTGTTCAAGGACACGTCCGTCGCTTGGTAGACGCCCCAAAATTAATGAAAGTAGAGATTTGTACTTGGCAAAGAGCGTTGGAATCAATCATGTTATTTTGGGGAATTATAAAGAACATTGATACAGGACAACATGGGGACGACATGAAGACAACATGAGGTCAACATAAAGTCAACATGAGGTCAACATGAGGACAACAAGAGGTCAACATGAAGACAACATGAGGACATCATGAGGACATCACGAGGACAACATGAGGGCAACATGAGGACAACATGAGGACATCATGAGGACAACATGAGGACAACATGAGGACAACATGAAGACATCATGAGGAAAACATGAGGGCAACATGAGGACATCATGAGGGCAACATGAGGACATCATGAGGGCAACATGAGGACATCATGAGGACATCATGAGGACAACATGAGGACAACATGAGGACAACATGAGGACATCATGAGGACATCATGAGGGCATCATGAGGGCAACATGAGGACATCATGAGGGCAACATGAGGGCAACATGAGGACATCATGAGGGCAACATGAGGACATCATGAGGACATCATGAGGGCAACATGGGGACAACATGAGGAAAACATGAGGGCAACATGAGGAAAACATGAGGGCAACATGAGGACATCATGAGGGCAACATGAGGACAACATGAGGACAACATGAGGGCAACATGAGGACAACATGAAGACATCATGAGGACAACATGAGGGTTAACCTCTGAGAAGCCTGTCTGAACTTGTGTCTCGAGGGGGGGCCGATATAATATAATGTAACATGTAAAATGGTCCCCGTAGTTCAAAAACTCACGACTTTTTTGAGAACGCACGTTACTCCGTTGGATCCTAACGTAAAACAGCCGCTAGCAGTTTAAAAAAAGACGCTAAGTGTGAACGTAGCCTGAAACGGTTTTGTCTTGTCGGGAATAGTTGGTCTGAACTGGACTTCAAAGACACGGTGAGTAACGAGCAATGGAGAAAAAACAGGAAATGCGCTAAGAATTTTGAATCCGAACAGATAGTTACGCGTTAAAAATCTCATCTTTGAAGTATCCGTCCTGCCGGGGACGTGCGTGTAAACGTTGCCATTGACGAAATCAGAATTAAAATGAAGGAATGTCACTGGAGACGTGTCTTCCCTATCGTACCACAGGTAAGCTGTGCATGCTGAGAGGAATGGACAGAGACCATGTTCAGGGTCAGGCTCCGGGGTCCTGGCTCTGGGATCCAGGCTCCGGCTCCAGGCCCTGGGCTCCGGCCTGGTGGGCCCCGGGCTCCGGGATCCACATCCGGGTCAAATGGTGATGCAGTGCTGCCGCAGTTTGGCCACGAGGAACTCGTGGGTTAAATTGTGTCTCGTGATTATTCCAACAATCTGAAAAAGATGTCAGATAATAAACAAGATTTTATTTGGGGTTTCTCTCGTGTGTCATGATCAAAACATTGACCTTATATTTATATTTATTTATTTAATTTATTTATTTGTACTGTTTGTTGATCAGCAGCGGGGAAATTACAATGTACACACTGTTTTCTTAGTAATCACTACACACAGGCCTGACACACACACACACACACACACACACACACACACACACACACACACACACACACACACACACACACACACAACACACACACACACACACACACACACACACACACACACACACACACACACACACACACACACAGGACCAACTTCAAAGATAGTTGTTCACATGAGTCATTTACACACCAATGCCTGGTAAAAAATAGGTAAAACAAAAGCATGAAATTACCCTTTAAAAAGAACACTCTGGGGGAATTTAAACCTTTTCATCATTTTGGAAACACAAACCCTTTTGGACGACTACTTACTTCTCCGACAGCGTTAACAACGGGCAGGTGTCGCAGGCCCATGGTCCTGAACAGGTTGAACACCTGGGAGATGTGTGTGTTGGGCGACACCGTGTAGGGACACGGGTTCATGTAGGGGGTGACATCCTGGAAAACACCGGGAACGTCACGGTTACACTCACTCACTATCGTCACTCACAGGACATATGAGAAAAAAAGACTGATCAAGTTGAAA
>NC_045739.1:24340000-24382500 GCF_008692095.1 Etheostoma spectabile | reverse complement strand
GGCTCCATGATGTCACTGGCTGTCAGCCTAGATGAGACGGGGGTGGGGGCGGGGTACACACAGATCACAGGAACGCACACAAATTTGACATCTTCATCCCTTTATAAGACTATTTTTTAGTTTTCACTTACACAACCTGACTAGTTTCACCGTATTTTTGGGAATTCATGGTCAATAACCCTCATTTATATAGAATTTTACCTAATATTAGAGTTAAAAAAAGCAGAAATTATGAATTATTGTGACTAATAGTGAAGATCAGAGGAATGAAAGTGATCAGTTGTATTTATAAAGAGCGTTGGAAGGAATCCAATCCATTTTTTTGGTGGTAATTTGGTTAAAAAGAAACTCATATTTCAGATATAGACATTTTTTAAAGGGGTCAATTTTCATAATATTGTATGAGGAGTTTTCTTATGCGGGGGTGCAAATGTTCGCCCAGAACCAGTTCCTTCTTGAGACTATTTAGCCGCCGTCGCCGCCCAGGACGACTGTGATTGGTTCGAAGAAATGCAAAACAGCCCAAAGCATTTATTCCTCCTATCCCAGAATGCATCTGTGGTGCAGCCAGACCTTCCTCTGCAGTGCTGTGGAGGTGTCTTACTTGTCCATCTCGGCCTCGGTCTCCCACTCCAGCAGCGGCACTCCCCTCAGCTCGATGTGGATGTCGTAGATCCCCTTGTTGAAGAAATCGCCGGTCCACTTGGCAACCTGATGATCCACACAACCGTTTATCACACAAACCCAACAGGAAACACATGACTGCATCTCTCTCTCACACACACACACACACACACACACACACACACACACACACACACACACACACACACACACACACACACACACACACACACACACCTGACATTAGAAACGCATCTCTTCACTTCTGGTGAATTTCATATAGGGACCTGAAATCACATTAACTCTCATGTTGTCCTACATGTTATCTCAATTGTTAGAAATTGAGATAAAGACAATATTTGTTAATAGATTATGAAGTTTGACGTCAGAATTTTTTTTAAAACCCCAAATAAGTCACGGGTCAATTTGACCCGGGGGATACGAGAGGGTCCCGAAGGTGAAGACAACACGAGGGTTAAAGGCCTAAAACAAACCGATTACAAAGAGACGCCAAAAGCCCACAGAGACCCAAGACCACCCCAAAGAATAACAAATGACCAAAAAGAGACAACATGACTACAATAAGAGACAAAATCCCACCAAGAGACACGATGTATGAGCAAATGGCTTTTTTTAAATTGAAAAAACGCATAAACCTTATCGCCAGATACGCACTCCTAAAACCTTCCACAAAGCTAGGGGAAAACACTGGTGACAAAACAGAATATGTCTCTCTAAATTAAAAACAAAACAGCACAGTGGTTGATGAAAAGGACCTGAGCATGTGTGTGTATTTCAGGCCTGTGTGTAGTCATTACTAACAAACAGAGTGTAAATAGTAATTTCCCCACTGGGGATCAATAGACAGTTTAAATAAAATAAATAATAGTAGAAAACGGTGAAACACAGAGCATGACAGCGTACCATTAGCGTGATCATGATGGGCAGCCCGTAGGTGATTTCATTGGTGGATTCGATGAGGATGACCGTCAGGCTGATGGTCATCCTGACGACGCCTCCGAGGAAGGCGGCTGCTCCGATGAGGGCGAAGGTCCCGGAGTAGATGTCCATTCCCAGTTTCCTAGCAACGGACAGACACAGTAATACCAACATTTAACTGGATCCACAGCCAAATGCTGGCTTCAGTGCATCCCTACTTATTAAATTAAAAAACAAACAAACAAACAAAAAAAACACTCCAATTGGTTATCATCCATGCACCAGAACATTTCAGGACAATGGACAGACATTTCTGGATGTGAAGAATCTTACAGACGGTTGTAGCGGCGAACCGGCTCGGCCGACCGTGTTGAACTGAAAGAGCAGCGTGAGCAGTGTAAAAAAATAAAAAAATAAAAACAATATCGGTGGTGCGGAACCACTAGAGCCCGACCGTTGTAGAGCGTCCTCTGGTGGACAGACTATGCAACGCCATCACTAACAGGGACGTTGTAGAGCGTCCTCTGGTGGACAGACTATGCAACGCCATCACTAACAGGGACGTTGTAGAGCGTCCTCTGGTGGACAGACTATGCAACGCCATCACTAACAGGGACGTTGTAGAGCGTCCTCTGGTGGACAGACTATGCAACGTCATCACTAACAGGGACGTTGTAGAGCGTCCTCTGGTGGACAGACTATGCAACGCCATCACTAACGGGGACGTTGTAGAGCGTCCTCTGGTGGACAGACTATGCAACGCCATCACTAACGGGGACGTTGTAGAGCGTCCTCTGGTGGACAGACTATGCAACGCCATCACTAACGGGACGTTGTAGAGCGTCCTCTGGTGGACAGACTATGCAACGCCACACTAACGGGGACGTTGTAGAGCGTCCTCTGGTGGACAGACTATGCAACGCCATCACTAACGGGACGTTGTAGAGCGTCCTCTGGTGGACAGACTATGCAACGCCATCACTAACGGGGACGTTGTAGAGCGTCCTCTGGTGGACAGACTATGCAACGCCATCACTAACAGGGACGTTGTAGAGCGTCCTCTGGTGGACAGACTATGCAACGCCATCACTAACAGGGACGTTGTGGAGCGTCCTCTGGTGGACAGACTATGCAACGCCATCACTAATAACATGGTTGACCGTCCGTTTTTTTTGTCATTATAAATGCAACTTGCGGAGCCTTGGCGCTAGGAACAGCAGACGTGGTGATGTCTTTTTTTGGCTCAAGCAGGGTAACCGTGGTAACCATAAACCGGGCTTTAATGTATGACATTAGGAAAACACGGTTCTTACACTTTGAGGATGTTGGCGACCAGACGTCCAAACGCCGCCCCACAGAGCAGCGAGGGGACGAAGAGACCACTGGGGACAGACAGACCGTAGGTCCAGCAGGCCAACAGGAAGTAGACAGGAAGAACACGGACAGCGTCACGGGACTGAAGGTACCTGACGGGAGGAACAGGAGGCAGGTTCAGGTTCAGGTCCAGTTTCAGGTCCAGGTTCCTTTCATTGGTAGCCGTAGGTAGTGACGGCCGAATGAAACTTCGTGGACCAGCGTCTTTATTTTCTGAGGCCACTAGATGGCGCTCTTTGTTCAACAATTGGTTGAGAATACACTGAATTGCTCTCAGGCCTTTCTCTTAAACCCCAGAGCGCCATCTAGGGGGCTCAGAACATAAAGACACTGGTCCACGAAGCTTCATTTGGCCATCCCTACCCGTGGGTAAACTAGGTTTACAGTCTAAGAGGCAGGACATCCTTAAAACTTAGTAGACCAGCACATAACATGCAACACACCAAACATTAAAACATGTAATAGAGACCGTAAAAAATGTAATAGAGACAGTAAAACATGACCGTAAAACATGTAATAGAGGCAGTAAAACATGCAATAGAGACAGTAAAACATGACCGTAAAACATGTAATAGAGGCAGTAAAACATGCAATAGAGACAGTAAAACATGTAATAGAGACCGTAATAGAGACAGTAAAACATGTAATAGAGACCGTAAAACATGTAATAGAGACAGTAAAACATGACCGTAAAACATGTAATAGAGACCGTAAAACATGTAATAGAGGCAGTAAAACATGACCATAAAACATGTAATGGAGACAGTAAAACATGTAATGGAGACAGTAAAACATGACCATAAAACATGTAATAGAGACCGTAAAACATGTAATAGAGACAGTAAAACATGTAATAGAGACCGTAAAACATGGATAAAAGGAATAAGACAATAGCACATGACCAAAGTGCGTGTGCGCTTTGTGGCAGTTTGATGTGGCTTGGGAAAGGGAAGTTCGGGGTTCCCAACTGGAGCTCCTGGCCCCGCGACCCAATACCGGATAAGAGGATGAAGATGGATGGATGGACAACATTTCCACCAAGATCGCACTAGATACATCAGCCAACGTGCCCCTGAGCAAGACATTTAACCCCTAGTTTCTCCAGGCGTGTGTGACCTCTGACATATTTATAGCAAATGTAAGTTGCTTTGGATTAAAGTGTCAGCTAAATGACATGTAGTGTAAATGCATATAAATATTTCTACCGTTTAACCATGAATTTAGGCTAACTATTTCTACCGTTTAAACTGTTACTTTTAGCTAACTATTTCGACCGATAACCATGAATTGAGGACGTTACAGTTCAGTGTCTTGCTCAGGGACACTTTGCACACGGCCGGAGGACAACCCCCCCCCCCCTCCCCACCTCCTCTGATGGTACGAGTGTGTGTGCTAACCTTCCTGGTGGAAGAGCTGATGGATGGCAGCCTCCTGCGGGTTGAAGAACAACGTGGCCATGTCGTTGTAGGTCTTGTTGGTGCAGAAGAACTGGCGAACGGTTGAGTTGATGTCCTCACTGGCGGACAGCTGGGGACAAAAACTCACATGCTGTAATCCTGTGAAAACCCCCACCATGTGATGACGGACTTCTTAATTTCTTAGCCTGGTTTTCTGTCATGTCTTGTGATTATTGTGTGGTGTTAGTTTTGGTCTTGTCTTGTATGGGTTCTGTTTCCTGTTTTATTGTGATAGTTGTTGTTTTCTGTGCCGTTGTCACTGCCCAATGTGAGGAGAGTGCAGATTTGAGTTGTGCATGCGTCACTTTGCGACAAGTAGCATACAAGATGCCAACAAGAGACTTCTGTAGTGTCAACACAGTTAAAATGGACCTACTTAACCACGTTGGCTCACTGCTAGCTTAGCTACAAGTTAGCATCAAACACAACGTAACAAGTAGCATATTAGCTGCTAATAAGGGATGTTCCAGAAGGAGGCGCTATTACATTGAGTTCTGAATCGGAGCATGTTATGCTGACAGGATGTTGGATGGAGTAGAGACCGAGGAAGTTATCGTCCAAAGGAATTGGGATGTTGTGAACATTAAGTTCTTCCTCAGAAGATGTAACATAGTGGATCCCAGAAACCTGAAGGATTCCACAGCAGACACGGGGGGGGGGGGGGGGGGGGGGGGGGGGGGGGAACTTCTGAAGACCACGATCATCTCCAGTTTTGAATGTGTTAAACGCAAGGTTGTTGTCCGTTGTGTAATCAGCGAACTTCAGGAGTTTAACAGATGGGTCTCCTGAGTTGCAGTGTGTCCCTCCCCAGTGTGAGTCAAGTGCAGATTTGAGTTGCGCATGCGTCACTTAGCGACAAGTAGCATACAAGATGCTAACGAGAGACTTCTGTGATGTTGACACAGTAAAAATGGACCTACTTAACCAAGTTGTTTCACTGCTGGTTAGCATCAAACACAACAAAGTCTGTCATTTGAATGGCGTTTAGAGCTAACGTTAGCATCAAACAATCATTGATAGCTACAACATTTTTGAAATGACTGCTATCTTAGCGACAAGTTAGCATCAAACAATCATAGATAGCTACATTTTTGAAACGACTGCTAGCTTAGCGACAAGTTAGCATCAAACAATCATAGATAGCTACAACATTTTTGAAATGACTGCTAGCTTAGCAACAAGTTAGCATCAAACAATCATAGATAGCTACAACATTTTTGAAATGACTGCTAGCTTAGCGACAACTTAGCATCAAACAATCATAGATAGCTACAACATTTTTGAAACGACTGCTAGCTTAGCGACAAGTTAGCATCAAACAATCATAGATAGCTACAACATTTTTGAAATGACTGCTAGCTTAGCGACAAGTTAGCATCAAACAATCATAGATAGCTACAACATTTTTGAAACGACTGCTAGCTTAGCGACAAGTTAGCATCAAACAATCATAGATAGCTACAACATTTTTGAAATGACTGCTAGCTTAGCGACAAGTTAGCATCAAACAATCATAGATAGCTACATTTTTGAAATGACTGCTAGCTTAGCGACAAGTTAGCATCAAACAATCATAGATAGCTACAACATTTTTGAAATGACTGCTAGCTTAGCGACAAGTTATCATCAAACAATCATAGATAGCTACAACATTTTTGAAATGAGTGCTAGCTTAGCGACAAGTTAGCATCAAACAATCATAGATAGCTACAACATTTTTGAAATGACTGCTAGCTTAGCGACAAGTTAGCATCAAACAATCATAGATAGCTACAACATTTTTGAAATGACTGCTAGCTTAGCGACAAGTTAGCATCAAACAATCATAGATAGCTACAACATTTTTGAAATGACTGCTAGCTTAGCGACAAGTTAGCATCAAACACTACAAAGGCTGACAGTTGAATGGTGTTTTGAGCTAACGTTAGCAATCAATCAATCACAGTTAGTTAGCTGCAAGGAAATTATTCCCATCTTCTGTTATTGTTTGTATTGAAAAAACTTTAATATTTCATGGATTTTACAAATTTCAGTACGACGGTTATGTCGTAAACCGTTTAAATCTGAGCATGCGCGACTCAAATCTGCACTCCACTCACATAGGGCAGTGACACCTGTAAAGATGGCGGATGGAGCCGATACGTACCGTGGTGTTGTGGGTTGTCGGCGAGGACAGGTCGCGGCACTCTCCCAACAGTATGGAAGCGGCGAATATCACCACTGTTGTCACCATGGCAACCAAGAGACTCTCGAGAACTCTGGAAAAAGGTCAGAAATCAGATTGACATTTGTAAATACACGCTATAAAGTAAATAAGTGTCTTGCAAAGGTTTACACAACAAGGCTGAAATTGATTAAAAAGAGGAATAAAAAAAAATGCCTTAATGCCTAAATTAAAAAAATGAGCAAGAATCCAACATTTTAAGGACACACATTTTCTTTGTAAAGAAATAAATGTTCTTTCTTAAAATACAGGGGCATAAGTATACACCCCCCTATGTTAAAATACAGGGGCCATAAGTATACACCCCCTATGTTAAAATACAGGGGCATAAGTATACACCCCCCTATGTTAAAATACAGGGGCATAAGTATACACCCCCCTATGTTAAAATACAGGGGCATAAGTATACACCCCCTATGTTAAAATACAGGGGCATAAGTATACACCCCCCTATGTTAAAATACAGGGGCATAAGTATACACCCCCCTATGTTAAAATACAGGGGCATAAGTATACAACCCCCTATGTTAAAACAGGGGCATAAGTATACACCCCCTATGTTAAAATACAGGGGGCATAAGTATACACCCCCCTATGTTAAAATACAGGGGCATAAGTATACACCCCCTATGTTAAAATACAGGGGCATAAGTATACACCCCCCTATGTTAAAATACAGGGGGCATAAGTATACACCCCTATGTTAAAATACAGGGGCATAAGTATACACCCCCCTATGTTAAAATACAGGGGCATAAGTATACACCCCCCTATGTTAAAATACAGGGGCATAAGTATACAACCCCCTATGTTAAAATACAGGGGCATAAGTATACACCCCCCTATGTTAAAATACAGGGGGCATAAGTATACACCCCCTATGTTAAAATACAGGGGCATAAGTATACACCCCCCTATGTTAAAATACAGGGGCATAAGTATACACCCCCCTATGTTAAAATACAGGGGCATAAGTATACACCCCCCTATGTTAAAATACAGGGGCATAAGTATACAGGATCATGTGACCCCTGTGTGATGACTGCAGCGATCACCTGATGAACTTGGCCTTGGGGTGGATGTGTCTGATGCGATACTTGGCCAGGCACTTGTTCATGCAGTTGAAGAGCGCCCCCAGCAGGCCACCCACCACCCCCATCAGGACGAAGAAGGCCAGGTCCACGGCGGTCCACAGGTGGCAGTTCTTATCTCCGTCTGAACACTGGTGAGACAGAGTGTTGGAAGGTCAAAGTCAAAGTTTATTTCTATAGCACATTTACAAACGGTCACTACTGCCCCAAAGTGCTGCACAAATATAGATAACAACATAAGAAAAAGCACAATAAATACCCGGAAAAAAAACCCATCTAAAACAGAATATGCCAAAAACAATAAAAAACAGACAACAGATAAAAAGCTTTTTGATCAAATCAATAACAAAATGGCACAGCTCAGCTTGTGTTAAAAGCCAGTGCAAAAAGATGAGTTTTTAAAAGTGATTTAAAACTGGAAGACAGTCACGGTACATGTCCACTGGCACGAGTCATTTCCACGCTCTCCATTCATTGTCTCTGTGAGCGGCCGGGCGATGCACGCTGCTAGCGGCGTGGCGACTCTCAAGAGAAGGGCCGTGGAGTTGCCCTGCTTCTAGTAGACGTTTTTCGGGAGTTTTCAAGAGGCGGCGAGTCGAGCTGGTTTGCGTAAAGTAGCCTGGACATCTTTATGCAAACCAGCTCGACTCGCCGCCTCTGAAAAACTCCCGAAAAACTTTTCAACTGGCCGTTCTAACGGTCTATCTAAAGTGAAAACAGGCTCAGCAGCTGCTGTCGGAGCCGTTTCATTGGTTGACCAGCGTGTGATGCTGACAGTGGAAAAGTTTCTTTAAATGTGGCCTAATTGGTTCAGCTGTGTTGTGCCCAGCAAGGTCACAGTTAAGGTTAAAAGAAGAGCAGTTATTTTGTTAAGTTTTGTTTACTTTAACCCTCATGTTGTCCCCATGTTGTCCTCATGTTGTCCTCATGTTGTCCTCATGTTGTCCTATATCAATGTTCTTTTTAGTTCCCCAAAATAACATGATTGATTCCACCCAACGCTCTTTGCCAAGTACAAATCTCTACTTTCATTCATTTTGGGGCGTCTTATTCAATTTTATAAGTCTTACCTACTGCACCTTTAAGTATTGACAATCACACGATTAATCGCGATTCAATACTTAAATCGATTGACAGTATTAAATGTATTTTGTACCAAACGCAGAGACAACCTCAGTGTGTAAATGTACTGGTTACCTTGAACTCCCCGAAGTTGAGCAGCCCGGGCAGCTGGAAGGAGCCCCACTTGTTAAAGTTGAGCCCAGAACGGAAGAAGTTGAGCGTGAAAGTGGCCGACATCGAACAGAAGAGCTAAAACAAAATGAAAGAGAAGAGCTGAGGAAGGGAGTGAATCATACTTCATGGTTAGTACTTGGTGCTATCAATGTATACTGTAAAGCGGGATCTATGGTCCTGGGCAGTCTACGACAGAGCTGTCGTAGACTGCGTGAGAGGCCTGAAGTTTTTTTTTTTTTTTTTTTTTTTTTTTTTTTAAATGACCCTGCCAAAATAATGCAATCCTCCGTTGGCTGCCACTCACATTGTGATTTAACAACAAGTGAACTATTCAGAAAGTGTTTTGAGTACCATGAAAAGCAATAAAATAATTAATAAACCAAGAGAGAAATAGGCTTATTGTTCATAGACTTTTATAGAATAGATTCTTTTGGGAGCCCGGGGGAGTCTCCCCTTTCGGACGTTAGAGAGAATACAGCTTAAGGAGTCTCCCCCCCTGGACGTTAGGGAGGGAAAGCAGCTTTAAGGAGTCTCCCTGTGGAGTTAGAGAGAAGGGAGCTTTAAGGAGTCTCCCCTGCTGGACGTTAGAGAGAATGCAGCTTAAGGAGTCTCCCCCATCTGGACGTTAGAGAGAATGCAGTTTTAAGGGTCTCCCCTGCGGGACGTTAGAGAGAAGCAGCTTTAAGGAGTCTCCCCTGCTGGACGTTAGAGAGAAGGCAGCCTTAAGGAGTCTCCCCCGTGGACGTTAGAGAGAATGCGCTTTAAGGAGTCTCCCCTGCGGACGTTAGAGGGAATGCAGCTTTAAGGAGTCCCCCTGCTGGACGTTAGAGAGAATGCAGCTTTAAGGAGTCTCCCCCATCTGGCGTTAGAGAGAGCAGCTTGTAAGGAGTCTCCCCTGCTGGACGTTAGAGAGAATGCAGCTTTAAGGAGTCTCCCCTGCTGGACGTTAGAGAGAAGCAGCTTTAAGGAGTCTCACCCTGCTGGACGTTAGAGAGAATGCAGCTTTAAGGAGTCTCCCCCTGCTGGACGTTAGAGAGAATGACGCTTTAAGGAGTCTCCCCTGCTGGACGTTAGAGAGAATGCAGCTTTAAGGAGTCTACCCCTGCTGGACGTTAGAGAGAATGCAGCTTTAAGGAGTTCCCCTGCTGGACGTTAGAGAGAATGCAGCTTTAAGGAGTCTCCCCTGCTGGGACGTTAGAGAGAATGCAGCTTTAAGGAGTCTCCCCCTGCTGGACGTTAGAGAGAATGCAGCTTTAAGGAGTCCCCCCTGCTGGACGTTAGAGAGAATGCAGCTTTAAGGAGTCTCCCCTGCTGGAGTTAGAGAGAAATGCAGCTTTAAGGAGTCTCCCCCATCTGGACGTTAGAGAGAATGCAGCTTTAAGGAGTCTCCCCCTGCTGGACGTTAGAGAGAATGCAGCTTTAAGGGTCTCCCCTGCTGGACGTTAGAGGAATGCAGCTTAAGGAACTTCAGCGTATTCAGACCCGGAAGCAAAGTCAATTACATTTTATAGTCTGTGGTTATTTCAGGGAAAATCCCTTATTTTCTTAATATTATAATAATAATATAATAATATCGTGTTGTCTTCATGTTCGGGCCCATCTCGTTTGCCCCGGGTCAAAATGACTTATGACTTATTTGGGGTTTTAAAAACAATTATGAAATAAAATTGTATCTCATAGTCTATTAACAAATATTGTCTTTATGTCAATTTCAAACAATTGAGATGTTTAAGGAATGCATCAGTCTCTACTAGCACACAATGAAAAAATGGAAGTGTGGTTTGTTTTTTGTCATAAGGTTATAATTCATGTTAAAAAAATCCACTATGGAAAAAACATAAGTGGTCATATCCAGAATAATTCATGAACTGAGTCAGGAACACATGTTTATCACAGAAAATAAGGTAAGGCCGTTGATTTGCAGATAGAAAAATGGAACTTGGACCATTTTTTTTCTTGTAAAAATTTGAAACGTGTCAATTTGACCCGAATACCATACAAGGGTTAGAGTAATATCCACTGATGGCTGCTGAGTCAGCAGAACCAACACAAACGTTGCCACCGTCTTGGTGCTTTTTAGCTTAGGTGACGTACCACTTTCCAGGTGAGGCCCTGGTTCCAGAAGGAGCAGCCCTCCTCCAGACTGAAGAGCGTGCCACCGATAGGAGCACCGAAGGCAGCCGCTACTCCAGCAGCAGCGCCCGCGGACACAAAGTCTCGCTTGTCCCTGAAAAAAACAGCACAGACACCCCGATGAGCTGTCCCCGATAACATCTGAACAGGGTTTTGTTGATGAGATTGTGAACTGCAGACGTACCTGTCGCTGCGGAAGTAGGGAAAATCAAATTTGATCCTTTTGAAAGTGATGCTCTGAAACTGATAAGAGGGGGAAAAACCATGTGATGAGCACAATTAGGGTAAATTATTATTATTTTCCCCACACGTTCACACATTTGTTTTCCCCCATACATTGCTGTCTAAGTGACCAATGGGAACAACAGTCTTTGAAATTGGTCCAGTATTGAGCGAGAACGTTGTGACCTGTAAGCTGGGAACTGATGCTGCAATGTAATCCTGTGGAGCAAATGTGCATCATCAATTTCCTTCCTGTTCCACTAAAAGTTCTGTTTCAAATGTCTTAAGTGACTCAAATCTGAACAAATGTCAAATAAAGTGACAAAAATATCAAAGTGACAAAGTGCCCCCCCCCCCCCCCAAAAAAAGCATAAAAAAGCTATAAAAGCATACGCAGTGTGAACTGAGTCGCATTGATCAATGTTTGTTGTTGTGTTTAGGATGTGTGGCGGTGTACCTGAGGAAGACCAGCTCCCACTATGGCTCCACTGTGTATCATCGGACCTTCTTTCCCCACACAACCGAACCTCAAGGACACAGCCCAGTCAGAAAAAGTCCTAGACAGTCAGACAGTCAGACAAACAGTCAGACAGTCAGACAGTCAGACAAACAGTCAGACAGTCAGACCGGGGCGTGGGGGTTAGTTTAATTCCAAAGGCCAAGGGCACTTTATCAGGATGCATATATCCTGATCCAAAAATAACTGGTCTTTAAATAATATTCTGCCTCTAGGGGTTTTTAAAACATAGGGGGGTGTATACTTATGCCCCCTGTTTTTTAAACCCTAGGGGGGGTTACTTTGACCCTGTATTTTAACATGGGGGGTGTATACTTATGCCCCCGTATTTTAACATAGGGGGGTGTATACTTATGTCCCCTGTATTTAACATAGGGGTGTATACTTATGCCCCTGAAATTTTAAACATAGGGGGTTATCTTATGTCCCTGTATTTTAACATGGGGGGTGTATCCCTTAGCCCCTGTATTTTAACATAGGGGGTGGTATGTTGTGCCCCCTGTATTTTAAGGCAAAACATTTATTTATTTACAATACATTATTCATTCATAAAGAAAATTGGCGTGGCTTCCATACAACATACATCCATGCATTCATGTTATTTTGGGGATATTTGGTTCAAAGAAACCCGTTATTCTAATATAAAAATTGGTCAAATTGGACCTGAGGACAACACAAGGGTTAAAGGGGACAACGTGCGTCAAAAAACCCGCAGAGAAATGGTTTTTACGAATCTTTCCCACACATTTACAAATAAATTGACAATTAAAAAGTCCTGCTTTCAAAATCCTTCAATAGTACACACGTATTATCAGGTGTGTGTAGTTAAAGTATCAGAAGTTTAAGTAATTAAAGTATTATACATATTATACCTTACCTCCAGCCACACTGAACAGGACTCCGGCGGCTTTGCAGAGAAACGTTCGCAGCCGGACGATCCCGGGAATCTTCACTCCGTTTAGGTAACTTTTGATTTCTGGGATCCCCGAACCTGCAGCGACCGGCTGTAACGGGACACCCGAACACAGCATGAAGGCGTTAAACATCACTCTACAGCACGGGGTCTCGAACGCATCACTCTACAGCACGGGGTCTCGAACGCATCACTCTACAGCACGGGTCTCGAACCGCATCACTACAAACACGGGGTCTCGAACGCATCACTCTACAGCACGGGGTCTCGAACGCATCACTCTACAGCACGGGGCCTGGAACGCATCACTCTACAGCACGGGGTCTCGAACGCATCACTCTACAGCACGGGGTCTCGAACGCATCACTCTACAGCACGGGGTCTCGAACGCATCACTCTACAGCACGGGGTCTCGAACGCATCACTCTACAGCACAGGGCTTTTGAACGCATCACTCTGCAGCACGGGGTCTCGAACGCATCACTCTACAGCACGGGTCTCGAACGCATCACTCTACAGCACGGGGTCTCGAACGCATCACTCTACAGCACGGGGCCTCGAACGCATCACTCTACAGCACGGGGTCTCGAACGCATCACTCTACAGCACGGGGTCACGAACGCATCGCTCTCCAGCACAGGGCCTGGAACGCATCACTCTACAACACAGGGCTTTCGAACGCATCACTCTGCAGCACGGGGTCTCGAACGCATCACTCTACACCACGGGGTCTCGAACGCATCGCTCTACAGCACATAGCCTGGAACGCATCACTCTACCGCACAGGGCCTGGAACGCATCACTCTACAGCACAGGGTCTCGAACACATCACTCTACAGCACGAAGTCTCAAACGCATCATTCAGCAGCACGGGGTATCGAACGCATCACTCTACAGCACGGGGTCTCAAACATATCACTCTACAGCACAGAGTCTCAAACATATCACTCTACAGCACGGGGTCTCGAACGCATCACTATGCAGCACGAGTTCTCAAACATATCACTCTACAGCACAGGGTCTCGAACACATCACTCTACAGCACGAAGTCTCAAACGCATCATTCAGCAGCACGGGGTATCGAACGCATCACTCTACAGCACGGGGTCTCAAACATATCACTCTACAGCACGGGGTCTCGAACGCATCACTATGCAGCACGGGGTCTCGAACACATCACTCTACAGCACAGAGTCTCAAACATATCACTCTACAGCACGGGGTCTCGAACGCATCACTATGCAGCACGGGGTCTCGAACACATCACTCTACAGCACAGAGTCTCAAACATATCACTCTACAGCACGAGTTCTCAAATGCATCACCCTACAGCACGAGTTCTCAAACGCATCACTCTACAGCCCAAGTTCTCAAACGCATCACCCTACAGCACGAGTTCTCAAACGCATCACTCTACAGCACGAGTTCTCAAACGCATCACTCTACAGCACAGGGTCTCGAACACATCACTCTACAGCACGAGTCCTCAACGCATCATTCAGCAGCACGGGGTATCGAACGCATACTCTACAGCCACGGGTCTCAAACATATCACTCTACAGCACGGGTCTCGAACGCATCACTATGCAGCACGGGTCTCGACACTCACTCTACAGCACAGAGTCTCAAACATATCACTCTACAGCACGGGGTCTCGAACGCATCACTATGCAGCACGGGGTCTCGAACACATCACTCTACAGCACAGAGTCTCAAACATATCACTCTACAGCACGAGTTCTCAAATGCATCACCCTACAGCACGAGTTCTCAAACGCATCACTCTACAGCCCAAGTTCTCAAACGCATCACCCTACAGCACGAGTTCTCAAACGCATCACTCTACAGCACGAGTTCTCAAACGCATCACTCTACAGCACGAGTTCTCAAACGCATCACCCTACAGCACAAGTTCTCAAACGCATCACTCTACAGCACGAGTTCTCAAACGCATCACCCTACAGCCCAAGTTCCAACAAGGCATTAAGATCAATTTCCCCGAAAAAATTGTATTCCTCTTTTTAGCGCGGGTGTCCCGGGACGCGTTCTCCGTCTCAGTGTCTTGTTTGTAACCGTTTGTATTTCTTAAATATATGAAAAATGAAAAAATTTAACCACAAAAAAAAACCCGTTAGTAAACCAGTCTTACCTCGATGAGGACGAGCACGCTGGCGATGAAGACGAAGGTCATGTTGAAGGACAGGAGCTCCAGCAGGGACAGGGGGAGACAGCCTTGGTCGCTGCACTTCTCTATAGCTGGAGGACGAGTTAAGGAAGAACAAGACCTCGACCCGGAGGAGGACCACGTCTCTTCAGATTGTTTTACATAAAACATTAGACTTCTCTTTATTAATTCTTTTGGGATGACTCCTGCAAGGAAACTGAAATTTCCAGCATCTCTCAATACAGTATAGAGAGAAAAAGTAGGCCGCTGGTCTTGCCAGATCTGGCTTCTGGTCTGGACCGAGTCCAGGTGTCTTCATTATGTTGATAAGGGAAAGGAAAACCCAAAATGATTGTCTTGATACTGTCATGCATAAGACCTTTATTAATGTCCTGGACAAGGTCTGGACTCGGACTCTAACCTTTTGGACTTGGTCTTGTCTTGGACTAGACTAGTCCTGGTCTTGGACTCAAACCTTTTTGGACTCGGTCTTGCTTGGACTAGACTAGTCCTGGTCTTGGACTCAAACCTTTTTGGACTCGGTCTTGCTTGGACTCAACAAATCCTGGTCTTGGACTCAAACCTTTTGGGACTCGGTCTTGTCTTGGACTCAAACTTTTGGACTTGGTCTTGTCTTGGACTAGACTAGTCCTGGTCTTGGACTCAAACCTTTTTGGACTCGGTCTTGCTTGGACTAGACTAGTCCTGGTCTTGGACTCAAACCTTTTTGGACTGGGTCTTGTCTTGGACTCAAACCTTTTTGGACTGGGTCTTGTCTTGGACTAGAACCTTTTTGGACTGGGTCTTGTCTTGGACTCTAACCTCTTTGGACTCTGTCTCAACTAGTCCTGGTCTTGGACTTGTCTTGGACTCGACTAGTCCTGGTCTTGGACTCAAACCTTTTTGGACTGGGTCTTGTCTTGGACTCAAACCTTTTTGGACTGGGTCTTGTCTTGGACTAGAACCTTTTTGGACTGGGTCTTGTCTTGGACTTTAACCTCTTTGGACTCTGTCTCAACTAGTCCTGGTCTTGGACTTGTCTTGGACTCGACTAGTCCTGGTCTTGGACTCAAACCTTTTTGGACTGGGTCTTGTCTTGGACTAGAACCTTTTTGGACTGGGTCTTGTCTTGGACTTTAACCTCTTTGGACTCTGTCTCAACTAGTCCTGGTCTTGGACTTGTCTTGGACTCGACTAAGGTGGTCTTGACTACGGCCCTGGGAAATACACACATTGACTTTAATGGAAACCTAATGACTCTCCGGAGCGGATCCGCATCCTGTGGGATTTGGGGGGTCTGTTGTAGACCACGCAGACAGGCGTGGTGAAGGATACAGTTGCCCACCAGAGTGAACTTGATTTTGCTGAAGAGGCGCACGAAGAAATCCACAAACAGCCCGACCTGCAAGAGAGACAGTGAAGGCAGCGTTTTCCACGGTGATCGACACACGTTTTGAATAATTCTGGCAAAGAAAAACAAGAAATCCCAAAACGCACTCACCATCCCCACGGCGACCCCGATGGCGAACATCATCACCCACCGCGCCGCCTCGTACCGCTGGCTCTTCTATTACAAAGGGATGAAAACGGTTTTATTAGCGTCGCACGCAGAGGTGGGTAGTAACGAGTTACATTTACTCCGTTACATTTACTTGAGTAAGTTTTTGAAACAATGGTACTTCTAGGAGTAGTTTTAAATCACTATACTTTTACTTTTACTTGAGTAGATTAGTGAAGAAGAAACTGTACTCTTACTCCGCTACATCAGGCTACAATGAGCTCGTTACTCGTTACTACGCGTCATTGTTTTTACCCCCGCGTACGTCTCATGTTGTTTTATTTTGACAGAGAGTCTTCCGCTGAACGTGACTGTGCTTAACCAATCACACGTCGTTGTGCAGTCACGTGACCGTACTCGTTTCAGCAGCGGGACCATAGACCGTTAATATGGGACAGGTTAGCTTTACACTCGTAGCAAAGCAAAGAAACAGCAGCTACGTTTTGCGGTGTGTTCAGGGTCTACCAAAACAAACGGACATGTCAGCGTTCAACAACTCAACATCTAACCTGAGGAGACGTAGCGGTGGTTGTAGTTTTTGCTGTGGAGAGGTGGATGTTTGTCTTTTAGTCACATACAGTATGTTTTACACATGCAGTATCCATCCAAATTTGATGTGACAAGTCTCTCAAGTAAGCTATTTTGTAATTAATAATTTATTTTATTGATTGGATGAACTATAATTTGCCTAAAGATAATTATTTTGTATCTTTGTCGGTCTGGTTGATGCTTGTGTTAAGAAATAAATCAGACGTTACTCAACAGTTACTCACTACTTGAGTAGTTTTTTCGTCAAGTACTTTTTTACTTTAACTCAAGTAATTATTTGGACGACTACTTTTACTTTTACTTGAGTCATATTATTCTGAAGTAACAGTACTTTTACTTGAGTACAATTTTTGGCTACTCTACCCACCTCTGGTCGCGCGACACATCGCTCTTTAATACGTCATCGCGGTTTCAACAAGACAAGCGACCGTTGTAACTGTCTGAGGGACAGTGCTATGGAGACTTACACGTCAGTTCATATTGTTTGATTATTCCATTAGTGTGTGAATTCATACGGTAATTAAAAACCTTAAAAGTGTATATTAAATACGTTTAAAAATTTGACGTTTGATTTAAAATTGCACTAAAATATTTCCCATTGAAAATATATTTTGTTTACATTTTGTTCTTTTATTACAGATGCAAGATTTTTATGTTGAAGTCTAAAAGGTCAAGTGACCAGAGTTTAGTGAAGGCCACGCCTGTTGCATTGTGGGTAAAAAAAGGTCTCCAGAGAGCATCAACGTGGCCGCAGAGGAGACGTCGCACGGTCCAAGAGGCGCACGCGGTAATTGTGCTTTTGTATTTCAGCCTTGTTATATTTGTTTAATATTTGTCGTGATTTCTTTGTATTTAATGCACTTTCCGCGCTGTTGTGACGCTAACATCGCGGGGCCCGTCTAATTAAGGGAACATGTTTGAGAGACTGTAAAATGACTGAAAGAAGTATATGTTTGACTCATTGTATTTTATGTGTTTATTTTCTTTGTAGTTATAAATGTTGAAAGGACATCTGTGTGATGCGTGGCCGTGCTCAACCGGACCAGTGGAATTATAAACGTGTACATCTTACTTGTTGTATTGTATTGTTATCGTTATATTTGTTGTGATTTCTTTGTATTCAATGCACTTTCCACACTGTTGTGACGCTAACATTATGGGGCCCGTCTAATTAAGGAAACCTGTTTAAGAGACTGTATTCAACTGAACCCGTGGAGTTATAAATGTGAAAGATATTAAGAGATTTTTATGTGGTAGTTTAGAGAAAATATTAGAAGAAAACTGCACTTTAAAATGCAACACAATGCTTTTTATTTATACTATAAATATATATATATATATACATACACACACACACACACACACACACACACACACACACACACACACACACATATACATATTTCTCTCATGTGTTGTCTTCCTGTCAAAATTGAAAATCAACACTTGTTGAGGCTTTTTATCAATGTTGTTTTCTTACGTTTTTTTCAACACTTATGGTGCTTTTTAAATGTTTTGTCATTTTTTTTCCAACACAAACTTATTAACTTTAGTTTTACAGTTATTTTTGGAATTTATGGTCAATAAACCTCATTTACAGGAAATTATACCTAATGTTTGAGTTAGAAAAGCAGAAATTAGGAATTATTGAGACTAAAGTTAAAGGAATGGATGTTGATGATAATCACAGACTGGAATATGTCAACTTTTACTCAATACTATTTCAACAACACTTCACTTTGTTTTACAATGCTATAAAATAGAATAAGACCCAAAATTAATGAAAGTAGAGATTTGTACTTGGCAAAGAGCGTTGGAATCAATCATGTTATTTTGGGGAATTAAAAACAACATTGATATAGGACAACGGGTCATTTAATAACATCAGGTATAATTTTTCAATAATTTCATTGACCATAAATTCCTGAAATAACTGTAAAACTGAAGTTAATAAGTTAGTGTTACGTAGTGTTGAGAACATCAAAAAAAGATTAAAAAGCATCAACAAAAGTGTTTATTTTTGTTTTTAAGTGTAATTGTTATTTTCAGGCTCACCTTGCTGTCCATCCCCTCCAGGACCTCCATGTAGGGCTCACTGATGCAGCGGTCGTAGTCCAGGCTCTGGTTCACAGCAAAAACAACAAGGACTGGGTCAGTATTACCCGGGGCCAGGGTACAAAACCTCTTCTCAAAATATTCACACTTTTTTGCAAAATATTCCAATTTTGTTTTTAAATATTCCAATTTTTTCTCAAAATGTTCGGACTTTTTTTCTCCAAATATTCTGACTTTTCTCAAAATTTTCCGACTTTTTCAAAATATTCCAACTTTTTTTCAAAATATTCTGACTTCTCAACATTTTCTGACTTTTTTCTCAAAATATTCCGGCTTTTTTTTTACAAAATATTCCAACTTTTTCTCAAACTTTTCTGACTTTTTTTCTCAAAATATCCCGATTTTTTTTTTCAAAATATTCCAACTTTTTCCAAATATTCCAACTTCAACATTTTCTGATTTTTTTCTCAAAATATTCCAACTTCTGTTTTTTTTAATTTTCAGATTTTTATTTCTCAAAATATCCCGATTTTTCCCCCAAAATATTCCAACTTTTTCCCAAAATTTTCTGACTTTTTTTCCAAAATATTCAAATTTTTTTTTAAATATTCCAACTGTTTCTCAAAATATTCTAACTTTTTTTATAGATCTATTTTTTAATATCGGCCAATATCAGGCATTTCCCAAACTATCGGTATCTGCATTTATAATTACCAATAAAAGTTTTTTTTTTAAATATTCATTCATCATAAAATGAATCGGAGTTGGAAAATTTTGAAAAAAAAGTCTGAATAATATTGATCAAAACTTGGAATATTTTGAAAGAAAAAAACGGGATTATTTTGAGAAAAAAGTCGGAAAAATATTGAGAAATAAAATTTGATTAGTTTGAGAAAAAAAAGTCGGAATATTTTGAGAAAAATGTTCGGAAATATTTGGAAAGAAATGGAATATTTTGGAAAGAAAAGGAATATTTTTAGAAAAAGTTGGAATATTTTGGGGGAAAAAGTTGGGAAAATTTGAGAAAAAAATTGTCTTATTTTGAAAAAAATTTTATTATTTCGAGAGAAAAAAAGTCAGAATATTTTGAGAAAAATAATTGGAAAATATTGACAAAAAATTTGAGAAAAAGTAAAAAATAAAAATCTGAATATTCTGAGACATACACATTAATATACTATTAGTGACCTTAAGCTTTTAACAAGCTTGATCCCTTTGCAATGTTTTGGTTTTGGTAAAGAACTCATAAGTGTGTTATTATTCGATGGCGCTGTGGAAGATAAATCTGGTATTTGAACACATAAAATAGACCTTACTTGAACACCATTGACTCCCTTGCAATCCCATTGTTAGACCATGAGTTTCCACATGACTTCCATGACTCATTATAAGACTTCCATTGACATCCATTGACTTCCATTGACTCCCATTGACTTCCACTGACTTCCACTGACTTCCATTGACTCCCATTGACTTCCACTGACTCCCATTGACTCCCATTGATTTCCACTGACTCCCATTGACTCCCATTGACTCCCATTGACTCCCATTGACTCCCACTGACTTCCACTGACTCCCATTGACTTCCATTGACTCCCACTGACTTCCACTGGCTCTCCTCTGTACCGGGGGCAGCATGAAGCCATCAACACAACTACAGAGATCTCTCTCCTTAT
Organism: Etheostoma spectabile; assembly: GCF_008692095.1. NCBI lineage: Eukaryota > Metazoa > Chordata > Actinopteri > Perciformes > Percidae > Etheostoma > Etheostoma spectabile. Next base: position 24,361,768 of record NC_045739.1, on the reverse strand, counting down.
GATGTCTACAGGTTTCTCACCTCATAGTCTTTCCTGGGTAGAATCTCATCTTCTTCCACTTGGATCTCCCTGATCGCCTAAGAAACATAATAGAACTTAAAATACACAGTTACCGTAGGACACATCCGCACGGCAGGGGCGATTACTGGAAATTAAGCCAGCGAATGCCAGGTGAGTCATCTTTGCGATAAGGTAACACAGACGTCGTCTGGTAGTTTCTCTTACCACTGATGTCCGCATGATCTTGTGAGTACTAAAACGAACGTCGTCCTGTACTGGATTCTGTATTGAATGTTGAAATGTGCAAAACACAAAACACAACACGACACAACTGAGCGCAGAGACGGAAAGACATGACACCAACCTCCGTACGGATTCGGAAGCACATACACACCACACACACACAACACAACACGACACACACACACACACAAGACAGACAGACAGACACACACACACACACCACAGACAGAGACACACACACAGACGACACACACACACCACACACCCAACACACACACCACACCAACACAGAAGACAACACACACAGAGAAGACAGACACACACACACACACAACACACACCACAACAGACAGAAAGACAACACACACACACACACACAAAGACACACCACCACACACAACACACACAGACAGACAGACACACACAGACAGACAACAGACAACACACAACACACACACAACACACACAACACACACACACACAACACACACACACACACACACAGACAGACCAGACAGACACACACACTCCCTCTCTCACACACAGACACACACACACACTCTCTCGCTCTCTTCCCCCATCAACAACAGCCCTGTGTCTCCGTGGACTCCTCGGATTCTTCTAACAAACCCAATCGGAGTTGGATGGAAGATGACTGTTAACAGGGTGACCAAACTAAGAAGTTATAATTAGTAATTAGTGTAATTATGGTGCAACATGTATGCCGAACTGAAGCAGGGGTTCTGATGAGCCACACGAAGTCTAAATTATGTCAATGAGGGTTAAGTAGCTTGATTAAAAAGAGAGGAAGTCCTTAAATGCATGAGTTTTTAAACGGAGTTTGGTCCGACGGGGGGGGATTTCTCTCCACGTGCATGAGTTAAAAAGCAAAACATGTTTCCCTGAAGCAACGATGCAGAGTAAGAAGAATAACTGCAGACTTCAGCCTGGGTGTCGGTTTGTACTGGGATGGATATAAAGATCAGTGTGTATATAATAAAGCTCCGAGACCGTGAACGCACCGAGCAGCAGGGTGGAGCTAGCCTGCCCGAACAGGGCAGATAGTCGCGAGGAACCCCTGCAGGGCAAATGTCGGATTATTAAAATGATCTACACGTCCTAGTTTTCTCCTATTTTCTTTATGTTTCCTCACCAGTTCCTCCGGGGTCCGCGTCTCTCCGTCTCTGCAGCAACACTGGCAACAAAAACAGTTCCCACAACACGCCATCTTCGTTGTTGTGTCATGCTGCGTTCACGGCACGTCATTAAAGCGTCGGGTTTTTCCGTTTCTTTTTTATTTAATTTTTTAATTGAGCGTCAATAATAATACAAAGCATCTACAACGGGACAGCAGAATGACATACCCCCCCCTTCTGATTTATATTGTCATAACTTAACACTCCAGTTTAGTTACTAGTTACTTTAGTTACTAGTTACTTTAGTTACTCCACTGCATTCACCTGACAGCTTTAGTTATCTTAGTTACTAGTTACTTTAGTCACTAGTTACTTTAGTTACTCCACTACATTCATCTGACAGCTTTAGTTACTAGTTACTTTAGTTACTAGTTACTTTAGTTACTCCTCTACATTCACGTGACAGCTTTAGTTACTCGTTACTTTAGTTACTAGTCACTAGTTACTTTAGTTACTCCACTACATTCATCTGACAGCTTTAGTTACTAGTTACTTTAGTTACTAGCTACTTTAGTTACTCCACTACATTCATCTGACAGCTTTAGTTACTAGTTACTTTAGTTACTCCTCTACATTCATCTGACAGCTTTAGTTACTAGTTACTTTAGTTACTCCACTACAGTCATCCGACAGCTTTAGTTACTAGTTACTTTAGTTACTCCACTACATTCATGTGACAGCTTTAGTTACTAGTTACTTTAGTTACTAGTTACTTTAGTTACTCCACTACATTCATCTGACAGCTTTAGTTACTAGTTACTTTAGCTACTAGTTACTTTAGTTACTCCAATTCATTCATGTGACAGCTTTAGTTACTAGTTACTTTAGCTACTAGTTACTTTAGTTACTCCAATTCATTCATGTGACAGCTTTAGTTACTAGTTACTTTAGTTACTCCACTACATTCATGTGACAGCTTTAGTTACTAGTTACTTTAGTTACTAGTTACTTTAGTTACTCCACTACATTCATCTGACAGCTTTAGTTACTAGTTACTTTAGTTACTAGTTACTTTAGTTACTCCACTGCATTCACCTGACAACTTTAGTTACTAGTTACTTTAGTTACTAGTTACTTTAGTTACTCCACTACATTCATCTGACAGCTTTAGTTACTAGTTACTTTAGTTACTAGTTACTTTAGTTACTCCACTACATTCATCTGACAGCTTTAGTTACTAGTTACTTTAGTTACTAGTTACTTTAGTTACTCCACTACATTCACGTGACAGCTTTAGTTACTCGTTACTTTAGTTACTAGTCACTAGTTACTTTAGTTACTCCGCTACAATCATCCGACAGCTTTAGTTACTAGTTACTTTAGCTACTAGTTACTTTAGTTACTCCACTACATTCATGTGACAGCTTTAGTTACTAGTTACTTTAGTTACTAGTTACTTTAGTTACTCCACTACATTCATGTGACAGCTTTAGTTACTAGTTACTTTAGTTACTCCGCTACATTCATCTGACAGCTTTAGTTACTAGTTACTTTAGTTACTAGTTACTTTAGTTACTCCACTACATTCATCCAACAGCTTTAGTTACTAGTTACTTTAGTTACTCCACTACATTCATGTGACAGCTTTAGTTACTAGTTACTTTAGTTACTAGTTACTTTGGTTACTCCACTACATTCACGTGACAGCTTTAGTTACTAGTTACTTTAGTTACTAGTTACTTTAGTTACTCCGCTACATTCACGTGACAGCTTTAGTTACTAGTTACTTTAGTTACTAGTTACTTTAGTTACTCCGCTACATTCATCCGACAGCTTTAGTTACTAGTTACTTTAGTTACTAGTTACTTTACGTGAAGCACCCAAAACAAATGTAGTGTATAATCTGATGTTAAACATGACGTAACCATGGCAACAACACAACGGCTCCACGTCCAGCTGAGACGATGAGACCGTTAAAGAAACAACTGTTCGGATCGTCGACAGTTGGCGGATTTTTTTTTTGCATCGAGTACTTTAAATACTCTAACTACCTTTTTCCTGACGTTACTCACATACTTTCCACTTGCGTAACATTGCCAGTACACGCGCCTTTTCTTACTTCTAACAGAGTATTTTCTACCGCGTGGCGTTTGAACTTTCCCTTAAATAACTGATCTGACGACTGATTACACTGACGTTGCTATATATTCCCACGGTACGTGAACGCAACACGAGCGGCTCCGCTACCAGTGTTATTCTAAGCGACTTTGGGCTTGTTTTTTTTGTAAAGTCGCTTATAAATATTGGTAGTCGCGGGTTGCGGTTTTTTTCGGGCTTGTCACTAAAAGTGTGGTTGCTTATTTGGGCTTGTTGTTCCCAGCTTGTCCCTGCCGGTTCCCTAGGTCCCGCCCCTTTCCCCAAAAACACTACAGCAGCGTTATGTCCCGCCCCACTTCCTGCTTCTAATTGGCTCTGACCCAGATGGAAACGAGTACCAGCCAATCAGAGGCAGAGCAGCGGGGCAGTCTGGTGTTTTCTTGTTAGGAAAATGCGCGAGTAGCGACTAATGGTGAGTGGACTGAAGGAGAGGTTTTTGGAGGAATAAATGCCCCGGATGAAGGGGGAGAAATACGGGAAGAAGTTTAACAAAGACTGGGAGAAAGAGAAAGGAGGAAAAGAATGGATTCAACCCGTCGTGGGGAACAAGAACAACTCAAAATCACCGCGAAAAAGTGTATTTATTTCAAATCCCATCTGTTTTCTAATGTTAAATAATGTTAAAAGGTGGTTTAACTCCCTCCTGTGGTCCTGGTCCTGAAGCTCAGGGAGAAAATAAAAATAAATAAACTCTAGTCTACCGTGTGTACAGTTTACCAATCTGTCCACATTGTAAAACCGTGCACACAGTTTGATTTATTTTTCTCTTTCCAGGATCTTAGGGGGGGGCTCCTTAGAAAAAGTCGCTTATTTTGGGCTTGTTTAACAGGCCCTGGTTGCGTATTTGTCTCGCAAGATCTGGCAACACGGTACGTGAACGCACCACGAGCGGCTCCAGATGCGCTGCGTCCGCCCGACAGACCGGGTCCGTTGTGATTTATCCGCGTGGATAGTCCCTCCCTCCGTGGATAGTCCCACCCTGTTACATATATGGTGCCACTGTCTTATCACGCATGCATGTGTCCCACGCGCTGCAGCCGTTAATATTCGGGCCATATTCTGCCCCGCATGGGAGCCCGCGAGGACGAACACGCCGCGGAAGGTGGGAGACGCTTTTGTTTTCTTTAATTTAATTTTCTATTTTTTTTATCTCAGACTACGCAAAAAAAACGTAACTGCATTTAGCCTTAAGTTCACTGTCGTGCAGTGCAACGTCACGTCTGTTACGTTACGTCTATTTACGGCTAAATTAATAATAAACGCAACCTCTCGTGAGGCAGTTTGTCTGTGAGTAGCTTTCAATAAAGTTCTGGTACCAAAAAAAACCACCTCATGAGGCAGTTAACGTTAGCAGTGTGCAGCCCAAGGTGCTAGCAGGCCGTTGTTATGTAATGTAACGTTAGCATGCTCTATTATACTAGTACTACTACTACTAGTAATAATAGTACTACTAGTAATAATAGTACTAGTACTTTAATTACCTGGTTATAAATCGAGCGGCTCGTGTCGCTCTGGGTTTTGGGACCTCAGGAGTGTGTGTGTGTGTGTGTGTGTGTGTGTGGTGTGTGTGTGTGACATATGTAACATATTCTGTCAAGTAGCCTACTGCCAATTCATTTGAGAATTGTTCATTTTCTTCGCAACTTTATTTGCAAACTCACAAACGTTACACAAAGAACACTTCTGCACTCAGACTTAGAGACAGACAGAGACAGAGAGATAGACAGAGAGGCAGACAAGAGAGACAGACAGACAAAGGGACAGACAGAGACACAGACAGAGAGACACAGACAGACAGAGAGACAGACAGACAGACAGAGAGACACAGACAGACAGACAGACAGACAGAGAGACAGACAGATATTTATTGATCCCAATAAAATGGAAATCATAGTGTTCCAGCAGCAAAATCAGTCACAAAGCACCGAATATGAATATTAATGAAATATTAGGATACTATATATATATATATATATATATATATATATATATATATATATATATATATATATATATATATATATATGAATGAATGAAGAAAGCAGTTTCACACTCATTAAAAAAATTATAAAAAAAACATGATTAATAAACCACGTTTAGCCCATAAGAAATTATATCTAACGCAGAAAGTGATGGTGTTGCATAGTCTGTCCACCAGAGGACGCTCTACAACGTCCCTGTTAGTGATGGCGTTGCATAGTCTGTCCACCAGAGGACGCTCTACAACGTCCCTGTTAGTGATGGCGTTGCATAGTCTGTCCACCAGAGGACGCTCTACAACGTCCCTGTTAGTGATGGTGTTGCATAGTCTGTCCACCAGAGGACGCTCTACAACGTCCCTGTTAGTGATGGCGTTGCATAGTCTGTCCACCAGAGGACGCTCTACAACGTCCCTGTTAGTGATGGCGTTGCATAGTCTGTCCACCAGAGGACGCTCTACAACGTCCCTGTTAGTGATGGCGTTGCATAGTCTGTCCCCCAGAGGACGCTCTACAACGTCCCTGTTAGTGATGGCGTTGCATAGTCTGTCCACCAGAGGACGCTCTACAACGTCCCTGTTAGTGATGGCGTTGCATAGTCTGTCCACCAGAGGACGCTCTACAACGTCCCTGTTAGTGATGGCGTTGCATAGTCTGTCCACCAGAGGACGCTCTACAACGTCCCTGTTGTGATGGCGTTGCATAGTCTGTCCACCAGAGGACACTACATTTCTACATTTTATCAGAACTTGAATATCTTTTCATGTTCAGTTGTGACAATAAAACAAATTATTATTATTTTAAATAAATACAAATAACTAATATAATAAGATATAATAATGTGGTCTGGTATCTCTCAAAATCAAAGGTTATTTGAGCTAACAGAGTGAGACAGATTTGTGTCTTCTGTGTCTTCTTGTCTGTCTCCCAGTACACGTTAATCTGCCGTCATGGTGAACCAGGGACAGCGGGGGGACGGGAGCTGGCAGTCGTGCAAGAGCGACTCCAGCGGCGCCAGCAACAGCGGCGGGGACAGCTCCAAGGAGAGCTCGCGGTCCTCCACGCCGGTGCTGGACGGGGACCGGTCCGACCGGCTGCGGGACAAGATGCGGAGGAGGACGGAGTCCGGGGACCGCTGGTTCTCGCTGGAGTTCTTCCCTCCGCGCACAGCCAGCGGAGCCGTGAACCTCATCTCCAGGCACGCACCCCCCCACTCTGGATTTCAATGGAATATCGTTTTTGTTAACCTTCATGTTGTCCTCATGTTGTCCTCATGTTGTCCTCATGTTGCCTTCATGCTGTCCTCATGTTGTCTTCATGTTGTCCTCATGCTGTCCCTATTTGCCCTCATGTTGTCCCCATGCTGTCCCATGTTGCCCTCATGTTGCCCTCATGCTGTCCTCATGTTGTCCTCATGTTTTCCCTATGCTGTCCCTATATCTGTCCTCATGCTGTCCCTCATGTTGTCCTCATGCTGTCCTCATGTTGTCCTCATGCTGTCCCCTCCTTGTTGCCCTCATGTTGTCCTCATGTTGCCTTCATTTGTTTTCATGCGTCCTCATGTTGTCCATGTCCCCATGTTTCCTCATGTGTTCCTCATGTTTGTCCTTCACGTTGCCCTCATGTTGCCTCATGTTGTCCCATGTTGTCTTCATTTCCCCATGTTTTCCTCATGTGTCCTCATGTTGTCCCATGTTGTCCCATGTTGTCCCATGTTGTCCCCATGTTTGTCCAGTTGCCTCATGTTGTCCCCATGTTGTCCCATGTTGTCCCCATGTTGTCCTATATCAATGTTTCTTTTTAATTCCCCAAAATAACATGATTGATTCCAACGCTCTTTGCCAAGTACAAATCTCTACTTTCATTAATTTTGGGTCTTATTCAATTTTATAGCATTGTAAAACAAGTTGAAGTGTTTTTGAAATAGTATTGAGTAAAGTTGATGACCTATTTCTGATTTCTTACTCAAACATCAGGTATAATTTCCTATAAATGAGGTTTATTGACCATAAATTCCAAATAACTCAGATTATCATAACTAACCAGGGAAGAATTGTCTCTAAGCAGCTGGACTGATTCTTCTGAGCGTGTCGTTGTGCTGCAGGTTTGACCGTATGGGCAGCGGGGGGCCCCTGTTCATCGACATCACCTGGCACCCGGCGGGGGACCCGGGCTCGGACAAGGAGACCTCGTCCCTGATGATCGCCAGCACGGCGGTGAACTACTGCGGCCTGGAGAGCGTCCTCCACCTGACCTGCTGCAACCAGACCAGAGACAAGATCAGCGGCCACCTGGCCAAAGCCAAGCACCTGGGCCTCAAGAACATCATGGCTCTGAGGGGAGGTAGGACAACATCTCAACCCCACATCAAAACCATTACCCGGTCTGCCTACCTCCACCTACGTAACATCCATCGCCCGCACCCCTTACCCCCCACACTGCTAAAATCCTTGTCCACAGTCTCGTCACGTCCCGTCTCGATTTTTGCTACTGTCTCCTCTTGGGTCTCGCTAACAAATCATCCCTCCATAATCTTCAACTGGTCCAGAATTAAGCAGCCCCCCCTCCATCCACCACATCACTCCTGTCCTCCAACAGCTCCACTGCCCCCCCCATATGGTCTGATCTCCTCCAGCGTCCCGCTCCCTCAGATCCTCTTCCTCCATCCACCTCTATCTCCTCCGCCCGTCTCACCACGGGGGTGGGGGGGACGACAGAGCATTCAGGCCGCTCTGCTCCCCGTCTCTGGAACTCATTACCCCCCCCCCCCCCAACTCAGAAACATTGATTCATCTGTTTAAAACGGCCTATTCCACTTAAATGTCTAGTGCTTTGCCTTTTCCTTGTTTTTGCTGTTTAGTATTTTATTTGCCGTTTTTAATATACAAGTACCCTGTGCGGCATCCTTTAAATAAAATGTATTATTTATTATTATTATTATTATTATTATTATTATTATTATCTGTTCACTTACACGAGAGGTTGTAGAGCAGTTGTCAGCGAGTCTATATCAACTATTTCGGATTGCTGCGTTGCCTCCAGAAAATCCTTCGCATGTCCCTCGTTTTCGGCCGGACGTCCGTCCCTGTCCTCTGTCTCTGTGTCGGCGCTCTAACCTGCGGCTGATTTCTGAGGACTATGGTTACCTGGTCCTCAGATCTCTGCAGGGTAAATCCAGACCGCTAGCTAGACTATCTGTCCAATCTGAGGACTATGGTTACCTGGTCCTCAGATCTCTGCAGGGTAAATCCAGACCGCTAGCTAGACTATCTGTCCAATCTGAGGACTATGGTTACCTGGTCCTCAGGTCTCTGCAGGGTAAATCCAGACAGCTAGCTAGACTATCTGTCCAATCTGAGGACTATGGTTACCTGGTCCTCAGATCTCTGCAGGGTAAATCCAGACGCTAGTAACATGCCATCTAGGACTAGTACTGTCTGTCTCTGCGGGTAATCCGACAGCTGCTAGACTATCGTCCATCTGAGCTGGTTCTGTCCTCAGTCTCTGCAGGGTAAATCCAACAGCTAGCTAGACTATCTGTCCAATCTGAGGACTATGGTTACCTGGTCCTCAGATCTCTGCAGGGTAAATCCAGACAGCTAGCTAGACTATCTGTCCAATCTGAGGACTATGGTTACCTGGTCCTCAGGTCTCTGCAGGGTAAATCCAGACAGCTAGCTAGACTATCTGTCCAATCTGAGGACTATGGTTACCTGGTCATATTAACGTGTGTCGGCCAGCTGTAAGATGTGACGGTGTAATATCTCCACAGACCCGGTGGGCGCTGACTGGGAGGAGGAGGACGGAGGCTTCAACTACGCCACGGACCTCGTCAAACACATCCGCTCAGAGTTCGACGACTACTTTGACATCTGCGTTGCCGGTTTGTGTCTTTCTCTTTTTATTTGAACCGCTGTAACAAGGGGAATTCCCCCAGTGTGGGATCAATGAAGTCCATGTTCTTTTATCTCTTGCCTCGTACACTATTATAATAATAATAATAATACATTTTATTTGTAATGCACTTTACACTGAAGACAAACCTCAAAGTGCTGCAGCCAAGATCATGAAAGCAAGTTCAGTTCATCAGTTTTAAATACATATAAATAGTGCAACGACATTATTGTGCAAGGTTAAAACTCGTAGGTTCTGCTAAAAAGAAATGTTTTTAGTCTCAATAGTTTATGGTGCCCTCAGATGGTTGGGGGGGGGGGGGGGGGGGGGTGCAGTCTTTCTAATTACGTACTTTCAGAGTCTGATACTTAACAGTTTTACAACAAACTGCGACTTTCGTGTGGTTGTCGTAGAAGAAAGCTTTTTTATTTCTATCAAGTCAGCCTTCTCAGGCTACGTGACACTACGTGTTATGGCCTACACTTGTTTTTTTATAGCATTGTAAAACAAAGTGAAGTGTTGTTGAAATAGTATTGAGTAAAAGTTGACATATTCCAGTCTGAGATTATCCATCAACATCCATTCCTTTAATTTTAGTCTCAATAATTCCTAATTTCTGCTTTTCTAACTCAAACATTAGGTATAATTTCCTATAAATGAGGTTTATTGACCATAAATTCCAAAAAGAACTGTAAAACTAAAGTTAATAAGTCAGTGTTACGTAGTGTTGAAAACGTCAAAACAAAGTGACAAACATTGAAAAAAGCATCAAAAGTGTTGAAAATGGGACAAAACTTAAGAAAAAGTTAAAAACATTGATTAAAAAGCATCAATAAAAGTGTTGATTTTAGGGAAGAAGACAAAACAAGGGTTAAAGATATTTGCGGCTTTCTTGACTTAACAGGAGACAGATCGTCTCCAAAATAAGGTCCCATGGTTGGTCCGAGGGGACGGGGGGGGACTTTAAATGATTTTAAATATGTTTGCGTGTGCAGGCTACCCGACGGGCCACCCCGAGGCGGAGAGCTACGAGGACGACCTCCGACACCTGAAGGAGAAGGTGGACGCCGGAGCGGACTTCATCATCACCCAGTTGTTCTTCAGGGCCGACACGTTCCTCAAGTTCCTGGACGACTGCAGGGCGATCGGGATCACCTGTCCCATCCTACCGGGAATCTTCCCCATTCAGGTAACTCGCTGCCGCCTCCAGAAACACGGCATTACCATGAAGAAGTCATGGGTTGATTGCTGAATTGCCATTGCCAAATCGCACACCCAGAATGCCCCTGAACACACCTCCCTGTAAGACTAGCACGCCCAGAATGCCCCTGAACACACCTCCCTGTAAGACCTAGCACGCCCAGAATGCCCCTGAACACACCTCCCTGTAAGACCAGCACGCCCAGAATGCCCCTGAACACACCTCCCTGTAAGACCAGCACGCCCAGAATGCACCTGAACACACCTCCCTGTAAGACCAACACACCCAGAATGCCCCTGAACACACCTCCCTGTAAGACCAGTACGCCCAGAATGCACCTGAACACACCTCCCTGTAAGACCAACACACCCAGAATGCCCCTGAACACACCTCCCTGTAAGACCAACACACCCAGAATGCCCCTGAACACACCTCCCTGTAAGACTAGCACGCCCAGAATGCACCTGAACACACCTCCCTGTAAGACTAGCACGCCCAGAATGCACCTGAACACACCTCCCTGTAAGACCAGCAAGCCCAGAATGCACCTGAACACACCTCCCTGTAAGACCAGCACGCCCAGAATGCACCTGAACACACCTCCCTGTAAGACCAACACACCCAGAATGCCCCTGAACACACCTCCCTGTAAGACTAGCACGCCCAGAATGCACCTGAACACACCTCCCTGTAAGACTAGCACGCCCAGAATGCACCTGAACACACCTCCCTGTAAGACCAACACACCCAGAATGCCCCTGAACACACCTCCTGTAAGACTAGCACGCCCAAAATGCACCTGAACACCTCCCTGTAAGACTAGCACGCCCAGAATGCACCTGAACACACCTCCCTCTGAAGACCAGCACGCCCAGAATGCCCCTGAACACACCTCCCTGTAAGACCAGCACGCCCAGAATGCACCTGAACACACCTCCCTGTAAGACCAGCACGCCCAGAATGCACCTGAACACACCTCCCTGTAAGGCCAGCACGACCAGAATGCACCTGAACACACCTCCTTGTAAGACCAGCACGACCAGAATGCACCTGAACACACCTCCCTGTAAGGCCAGCACGACCAGAATGCACCTGAACACACCTCCTTGTAAGACCAGCACGACCAGAATGCACCTGAACACACCTCCTTGTAAGACCAGCACGCCCAGAATGCACCTGAACACACCTCCCTGTAAGACCAGCACGACCAGAATGCACCTGAACACACCTCCTTGTAAGACCAGCACGACCAGAATGCACCTGAACGCACCTCCTTGTAAGACCAGCACGCCCAGAATGCACCTGAACACACCTCCCTGTAAGATCAGAACAACTTTGGCCCTGGACGGGAAATTGACAACTGCGTCGGTCTTAAACTAGCAGAGATACTCTCTTCAGGCCGGGTGCAACATGGGGCCCTTTAAAAATAATTGTCATTGGTTTAGGCCACCGGGCACCAGGGGGAACACTGGTTTCAAACAGACCATCCACTGGGATAAAGCAGGACTTTAACGTGTTCCTCTGCAGGGTTACCAGTCTCTGCGGCAGCTCGTCAAGCTGTCGAAGCTCGAGGTACCGGAGGAGATCACCAGAGTCATCGAGCCCATCAAAGAGAACGACGCCGCCATCCGTAACTACGGCATCCAACAGGCGGTGGAGATGTGCCGCGTGCTGCTAGACAGCGGCAAGGTGCCGGGGCTCCACTTCTACACCCTGAACCGAGAGGTCGCCACCATGGAGGTGCTCCGCCAGTTGGGCCTGTGGATCGAGGACCCCAGGTCAGTCGCCCCTGTTGCCCCGCTTGCTTTACAGCACGGAGGTTTTCAACTGTATTTCATCTATTTTAAGGTTTTTTTCCACAGAAGGTTTAGTTTGAGGTGGGGCTGTAGTCAAGACCACATTTGTTGAGTCCAAGACAAGTCTGAGACCAGGTTGCGAGTCCGAGTCAAGACCGAGTCCAAAGAGGTTTGAGTCCGAGTCAAGACCGAGTCCAAAGAGGTTTGAATCCGAGTCAAAATCGAGTCCAGGACAGAAAAAAAGGTCTTATGCATGACAGTATCAAGACAATCAATTTGGGTTATTTGTTGATATAAAAACAAAAACAAGCTAACTAGGCTAACGCTGGTTTGCTAACGTTAGCAAACATTAGCAAAATGTCAGTAGTTCAAACAGATAGTGTCCCGGGGTGAGATGGGTGTTCTCACCAGTGTTGGGATTTGTGAAAACAGATATCTCAAATAGATATCCCCCCCCCCCGCTCTTTGTTGGCCTTGCTGCCATTCAAGATGCTCCAGAGTTTTAGAGCTTGTGTTTTGTTTTTGTTGTTTTTGCCAGGCGGCCTCTTCCCTGGGCAGTGAGTGCCCATCCCAAACGGAAGGTAGAAGATGTTCGACCCATCTTCTGGGCCTCGCGGCCCAAGAGCTACATCTACCGAACCCAGGACTGGGACGAGTTCCCCAACGGCCGATGGTACGATCGCACGACAAAACTTAATCGTCCATTTCCATATTAATCGCCAACTATTTTGATAATCGATTAATCGGTTTGAGTAATATTTTATGTAACAAATTCCAGCTTCTTAAATGTGATTTTCTAGTTTCTTCTCTCCTCTGTGACAGTAAACTGAATATCTTTGAGAAGACATTTGAGGACGTCACCTTGGGCTTTGAGAAACACTAATAAACACAATAATTAGTGGATTAATCGACCAAGAAAAAAAATTGTTGGATGCATTCTTAAAAATGTTGCTTTGCATTAGTGTAGCATCGTAAAGCCTCCTGTGATCCAACTAAAACGTGTCCTGTTGTTGACGTCTTCAGGGGAAACTCCTCGTCTCCAGCTTTTGGCGAGCTGAACGACTATTACCTGTTCTACCTGAAGAGCAAGTCATCTAAAGACGCTCTGCTGAAGATGTGGGGCGAGGAGCTGCTGAGTGAAGAGAGCGTCTACGAGGTCTTCACCTGCTACATCGCAGCCCAACCAAACCGCAGCGGGCACAAGGTACAAGAGACGGAACGCCGAATGCTTTTGATATGTTGACGAGTCATAGTGACATCTAATTCAATTATATTTATAGTATCAAATCATAACAAGAGTTAGCACCATAGTTATTTAACAAGATTTTGTTAACATAGAGTAGGTCTAGACAACACTATGATTTACAAAGACCCAATCCCAAGAATTTTGTGTAACAGTGGCGCGGAAAAACGTCCTTTTAGGTAGATACCGCGTTGGATATTGGGATATTAAAGCTTTAGTGCATAACGTTTTGATATTAATGAACATCTAGAACCGGTTAGTTGGGTCTAGGAAACAAAGGACCGGTCGGGTTTGGGAAACAAAGAACCGGTTGGGTCTAAGAAATGAAGAACCGGTTGGGTCTAGGAAACAAAGAACTGGTTGGGTGTAGGATACAAAGAACCGGTTGGGTGTAGGAAACAAAGAACCGTTTGGGTCTAGGAAACAAAGAACAGATTGGGTGTAGGATACAAAGAACCGGTTGGGTGTAGGATACAAAGAACTGGTTGGACCTGGAAACAAAGAACCGGTTGGGTCTAGGAAACGAAGAACCGGTTGGGTCTGGGAAACAAAGGACCGGTTGGGTCTGGGAAACAAAGAACCGGTTGGGCCTGGGAAACACAGAACCGGTTGGGCCTGGGAAACGAAGAACCAGTTGGGTCTAGGAAACAAAGAACCGGTTGGGTCTAGAAACAAAGAACAAAGGACCCGTTGGGTCTAGGAAACAAAGGACCGGTTGGGTCTAGGAAACAAAGGACCGGTTGAGTCTAGGAAACAAAGAACCGGTTGGGTGTAGGAAACAAAGAACCGGTTGGGTCTAGGAAACAACGAACCGGTTGGGTCTAGGAAACAAAGGACCAACCACTTTGATACAGTAGCAGCAGCTGTTGTTATAACAACAAAAGACGCTCTCGGCTGCTTTTGGGGAAGCAAAACCCGACTTTCTTTTACAAGAAAACGTTGACTAGGACATTTAGTGTGCTCGTGGCCTAAGTTCTCTTCCTCTGCTAGGTGATGTGTTTGCCGTGGAACGACGAGCCTTTGGCCCCGGAGACCAACCTGCTGAAGGACGAGCTGGAGAAGGTGAACCGACGAGGAGTCCTCACCATCAACTCCCAGCCCAACATCAACGGAAAACCCTCCACGGATCCCATAGCCGGCTGGGGGCCTGCAGGAGGCTACGTCTTCCAAAAGGTAGGAAGGCTCTCTGTCTACTGCCTTTTTGGATTGAGGGCTGCAACTAATGATTATTTCCATTGTCGATTTAATCTGTGGATTATTTTCTGGATGAATGGATTAGTTGTTTGGTCTCTAAAATGTCAAAAAACGTGGAAAAGTGTTCCCCAAAGCCCAAGATAACGTCCTCAAATGTCTTGATTTGTCTACAAACACAGAAAAGAAACTAGAAAATATTCATATCTAAGAAGCTGGAATCTGAGAAGTTTTGACAACTAATGGATTCATTGAACCAAGGCCGCTCTATAACGTATAGCAGCACTTTCTACAGTGGGAAATCACCAATAAAAGGCTTCTAACCAATAACTACACATGTTCAAGCAGGAATGTGACCCGGCACAAATGGCACAAATATTTTTTTTCTGCATTGCCAGACCTTCCTCCACAGCGCTGCAAAGGAGGGTCTGGCTAGTCCACAAAGCATTCTGGGATGGTGGAAAAACGTGCTCTAGTTTATCGGCATTTCTTTAAGCCAATCACAGTTGTCTTGGGCAGGGCTAGGCGCCGGACGGAGCCACGGTGCCGCTGCTAAATCGCCTTGGGAAGGAAGTTGTTTTGGTGGACCCTGCAGAGACCTGAGGACCAGGTAACCATAGTCCTCCGATTGGACAGAAAGTCTAGCTAGCTGTCTGGATTTACCCTGCAGAGACCTGAGGACCAGGTAACCATAGTCCTCCGATTGGACAGAAAGTCTAGCTAGCTGTCTGGATTTACCCTGCAGAGACCTGAGGACCAGGTAACCATAGTCCTCCGATTGTACAGATAGTCTAGCTAGCTGTCTGGATTTACCCTGCAGAGACCTGAGGACCAGGTAACCATAGTCCTCAGATTGGACAGATAGTCTAGCTAGCTGTCTGGATTTACCCTGCAGAGATCTGAGGACCAGGTAACCATAGTCCTCAGAAATCAGCCGCAGGTTAGAGCGCCAACACATTCCCCCCCCCCCCTCTCCCAGGCGGCACTTGAACAATCCTGGAAGTGGAACGTCGTGAATGTAGACTTGCGAGAAAATAACATCTGCAACCAAGCCTACAGTTTTCCTGTTGATCACTTCAACAGTTGACAACTAATCTGCTCGGTTTGGCATGGATCGGTGAGGGAACGGAGTGATTTTGTGTCTGCTGATGATTTGGTTTTACCTCCAACAGGCCTATCTGGAGTTCTTCACCTCCAGCGAAAATGTGAACGCTCTCCTCAAAGTACTGAAGAAGTACGAGCCCCGTGTCAACTACCACATCGTTAACGTGCACGTAAGTTCGGCCATAAACACACACATCGACCATCGTGTGTGTGTGTGTGTCCGTCTTATTCAAGCTGGTTATTTTGGTGCAGGGCCGTAATCTGACCAACGCCCCGGACATGCAGCCTAACGCTGTGACGTGGGGGATCTTTCCCGGCAGGGAGATCGTCCAGCCGACCGTAGTGGACCCCGACAGCTTCATGTACTGGAAGGTAAGACGGAGAATGTCCCCGTAAAACGGAAAATGTCCCCGTAAAACGGAAAATGTCCCCGTAATCCTGGCCGCTGTCAGACTCTACACCGGCACTTTGTGATAATGTTTGTAGTTTCTCTTCCTGTTTTTCAATTACTCCACACACTCTATGCTTAATTTAAAATCTGTATTTATATTTTTTTCCATTACAAGTAATTACTTTTTCAATATTATTGCCAGACTCCATCGTAGCATCGTAAAACCGACTTCATTCAAAGTTGACTGAAACCAAACAAAACTATGAAAAGCTGTTTTGGGGTCGTCTTTCCAGTTTTCCAACCATCAAAACTCTAGTTTTGGTTGACATAAACACACAATTGACCGATATACATGTGAAAATATGTTGGCTCTATATACGCTGAAAGCACTACTTTTTTTAAATGGAGTCTGGTGGGTTTAGCGCTAGCGACTTCAGAGTTGTTTCTGGTTAAACAGAAAGGTCTCCAAGAGGTTTTAAAGGTCTACCTCTGCAGGGATCCTTTATATAATGTTGTCAGACACTTAGAATAATAATCTGAGTCTGTCAGCGGCAAAACAAGCACTTTAGTGAAGGTAAATACAAACTGGGTGTAACTTACCATGTAGCATGTTAGCATTCTTGCTTCATACTGGACCAATGTCAAAGATTGTTGATCCCATCAGTCACTTAGACACTAAAACACAGGAACACAGGGTCCAGGTTGAAAAAAACGGGAGTTACCCTTAAGGTTAGGACTAGTAGGTTTTAGGACTAGTAGGTTTTAGGACTAGCCCGTCTCTGAGTCCCTTGTTTCCCCTCAGGACGAGGCCTTCGCCCTGTGGATCGAGCAGTGGGCGAAGCTCTACGAAGACGAGTCTCCTTCACGAATGATCATCAAGTACATCCACGACAACTACTTCCTGGTCAACCTGGTGGACAACGACTTCCCCCTGGAGAGCTGCCTGTGGCGGGTCATCAACGACATGTTCGAGTTGCTCGACGCAACTCCAGAGCCGCTGGACGCAACTCCAGAGCCACTGGACGCAACTCCAGAGCTGCACAACGACGCAACTCCAGAGCCACTGGACGCAACTCCAGAGCCACTGGACGCAACTCCAGAGCTGCACAACGACGCAACTCCAGAGCCACTGGACGCAACTCCAGAGCCGCTGGACGCAACTCCAGAGCCGCTGGACGCAACTCCAGAGCCGCTGGACGCAACTCCAGAGCCGCTCGCCGACGCAACGGCCGCCCAATGAAATCACAGAAAGAAACCCTACAGAACGGTCAATATTTTATGCATTGCCTTAAAAAAAAGAGAGAAAATGCTGCTACTTACAAAACAGAACATAGCAAAGATTAAGGATTGTACTTCACAGTATTTTTTTTAAAAAGGTTTTTATGAATTTTATTAGCATTAAGGGAAAATGAAAACGTACTGTTTCACCGGAACTAAATAGGAAACATTGAATATTTTTTACCTCCATGATCAGTAACTTTATCCTTTGTAGCACTTCCCCCCCCCCCCGAGCTGATAAACTACAGATTCCTTGAGGACAAGTCTCACTTAAAAACAACAAGAAGAATGACTTGTAAAATGAACTGTGAAAATTAAACTTACTTCAAAAGGCTTTGTTCACACGTTAATGGCGTCTCGGAGCTTTTGTAGGGAGCTGTCCGAGAGCGTTTTTATTCCAAAAAGCAGCCGAGAGCGTGTTTTGTTGCTATAACAACAGCTACAGCTACAATATCCTAGAGCGCTGGATGGACGGTGAAGCGAGCTAGAGAGAGAGAGAGGTGCCAACGTTAGAGGAAACAAAGTGGTGGAGCAAGCTAGAGAGAGAGAACAGAGAAAGAGAGGTGCTAACGTTAGATAAACAAAGTGGTGGAGCGAGCTAGAGAGAGAGGTGGTCACGTTAGATAAACAAAGTGGTGGAGCGAGCTAGAGAGAGAGGTGGTCACGTTAGATAAACAAAGTGGTGGAGCCACCTAGAGAGAGAGAGAGATGCTAACGTTAGATAAAACAAAGTGGTGGAGCGAGCTAGAGAGAGAGAGAGATGCTAACGTTAGATAAACAAAGTGGTGGAGCAAGCTAGAGAGAGAGGTGCTAACGTTAGATAAACAAAGTGGTGGAGCAAGCTAGAGAGAGAGGTGCTAACGTTAGATAAACAAAGTGGTGGAGCAACCTAGAGAGGTGCTAACGTTAGATAAACAAAGTGGTGGAGCAAGCTAGAGAGGTGCTAACGTTAGATAAACAAAGTGGTGGAGCAAGCTAGAGAGGTGCTAACGTTAGATAAACAAAGTGGTGGAGCAAGCTAGAGAGGTGCTAACGTTAGATGAACAAAGTGGTGGAGCAAGCTAGAGAGGTGCTAACGTTAGATAAACAAAGTGGTGGAGCAAGCTAGAGAGGTGCTAACGTTAGATAAACAAAGTGGTGGAGCAAGCTAGAGAGGTGCTAACGTTAGATAAAACAAAGTGGGTTCCCTGGACAGAGCGCGCCCGTTCATACCGTACAACTCGCTGTGCTCCGACTCCATTTTTTTAGTTGTTGTTATGGAAACAACAGGCCTGGTTCCTCCGCTTGTCATTGGTCGGCTGTCAAAAATGCACTTGACGTACGGCGTTGTTTTTTCTCAGAAAAGCTCAACATTTTTACAACTTAAAAAAGACGCTCTGGGCTGAAAAAATAAAAATAATGTCCGGTGGCGTTTAAAAAAAAAAAAGCACTCCCGACTTTTTTGATAACATTGGATTATAATGCGAAACAGACGCTGGCACTTCTTAAAATGGACGCCAAGTGTGAACATAGCCTGAAAGTGTTTTATTAGCAAATGTTTTTATTTTCATGGAAGACAATAGTTAGATTTTGTGAATGACAACGTACTGTTATGGGTAAAAAACCCACTATTATAACTACAATAATTAATTTGATCTCACGGTGATGTCATCAACCCTCGTGTTGTCTTCCCATGAACTTGCCCTTCCAGGTCAAAATTGCAATCGAATATTTTTTTGTTCTTTTTCGATGTTTTTGTCGTTTTTTTCTGATTTATTTGTCACTTTTTTTTCCAGCTTTTTGGTGCTTTTTAAAAAAAAAAAAAAGCAAAGCTGGTTTAATAACAGGTTTTACACTTATTCTTGGAATCCATGCTCAACAAACCTCATTTATATCAAATTATACACACGTTTTTAGTTAAAAAGGCAGAAATTAGGAATTATTTTAGCTAATAGTTGAGATCAGAGGATGTTGAGCGGGTAGATGTCAAAGTTTAGGTCCAGATACTGGTCTGAAACCATTATATAAAAGAATTCAAATGCTATACAATTCAATAAAACACCCCAAAAATTCAATGAAAGTAATGATTAATGTCACCTGAAGAACATATGGAGTCATCCATGTTATTTTTTGGGTAATTTGGTTGAAATAAATCCATATTTCAGTTTGACCCGAGGACAACACGAGGGTCAACAGCGACGCCATCTACCTGCCGCCTTAACGTGTTTTAAATGTTTTTCATATTTATTTGTTGTGGCTCCTTTCTAAAGCAATAAATCCTTTTTCAACCGTGTCCGACCCGGTGAGTGTGTTACTGGAAGCCGTGGTGGAGGGTAACCAAGTACATCTGGTCCAGGACTGGACTCAAAGGGCCCAAATTATTAAAAATAAATCACTTTTTAATGGGATTTGGGGGGTTTATTTAGTGTGTCTCTGGTGCTTTCACACGCATACACACTTGGAAAAAGACCATCCATGGTGTTTTGAGTGAGATCCGGTTTCTGAGTGTCCTTTGATCTGGTTTCTGAGTGTCCTTTGATCTGGTTTCTGAGTGTCCTTTGATCTGGTTTCTGAGTGTCCTTTGATCTGGTTTCTGAGTGTCCTCTGATCCGGTTTCTGAGTGTCCTCTGATCCGGTTTCTGAGTGTCCTCTGATCCGGTTTCTGGATGTCCTCTGACGTTGATCTCTACAGTTTCTGAATGTCGTGTGATACAGTTTCTGGATGTCCTCTGATCCGGTTTCTGAATGTCCTCTGATCCAGTTTCTGGATGTCCTCTGATCGGGTTTCTGAATGTCCTCTGATCCAGTGTCTGAGTGTCCTCTGATCCGGTTTCTGAATGTCCTCTGATCTGGTTTCTGAGTGTCCTCTGATCCGGTTTCTGAGTGTCCTCTGATCCGGTTTCTGGATGTCGTGTGATACAGTTTCTGGATGTCCTCTGATCGGTTCTGAGTGTCCTCTGATCCGGTTTCTGAGTGTCCTCTGATCCGGTTTCTGGATGTCCTCTGATCCGGTTTCTGGATGTCCTCTGATCCGGTTTCTGGATGTCCTCTGATCCGGTTTCTGGATGTCCTCTGATCCGGTTTCTGGATGTCCTCTGATCCGGTTTCTGGATGTCCTCTGATCCGGTTTCTGGATGTCCTCTGATCCGGTTTCTGAATGTCCTCTGATCCGGTTTCTGAATGTCCATTCGGTTTCTGAATGTCCTCTGATCCGGTTTCTGAATGTCCTCTGATCCAGTGTCTGAATGTCTTCTGATCTGGTTTCTGAATGTCCTCTAATTCGGTTTCTGAATGTCCTCTAATCGGGTTTCTGAATGTCCTCTGATCGGGTTTCTGATGTCCTCTGATCGGGTTTCTGAATGTCCTCTGATCCGGTTTCTGATGTCCTCTGATCCGGTTTCTGAATGTCCTCTGATCCAGTGTTCTGAATGTACTCTGATCGGTTCTGAATGTCCTCTGATCGGTTTAGAGTCCTGATCGGTTCTGAATGTCCTCTAATTTGGTTCTAGAATGTCTCCAATATTTTCTGAAGTCTGGTCGGTTTCTGAATGCCTCTAATCCGGTTTTGAGTGTCTCCTGATCGTTTCATGAGTGCCCTCTAATCGGTTTCTGAGGGTCCTCTGACGGTTTCGAACGTCCTCTGATCCGGTTTGAATGTCCTTGCCCTCATCTCGGGTGAGCTAGAGACGAGGTGGCTAACCGTAGCATCTAGCTCGTTCTCAGATAATTTTCTGATTGAGTCAGGATATCACAGCTCGAAGGATTTGATCCGAACATGAGTCACTGCACGTTGGGGGGGGGGGGGGGGGGGATTTCTCATGGTGGGAAGACAATTCAACTCCATTTTTTTTTTTTAAGTTTATACATATTTATCACAGAAAATAAGGGTTAAAGCCGTTGATTTTCAGGTAGAAGAAAAAATGAATGTGGCACTATTTCTCTTCTTGTACAAATTTGAAAATTTGACCCGAATACCATACGAGGGTTAAATCAACAACATGGTTGTTTATTTGAAGGTTTTATGAATTGTGTGTATTATTTCACTATGAAAGCCTGTAAGTTTGCCTCATTCCTGGCTTTTGCAAAATCAAAGCAAATAACGTCCCAGTCCGCCGCTGCAGCATGTCTATAAAAAACCCACAATAACAATAACTTTAGCTATAAAGACGTTGCAGT